>NW_022196896.1:55779310-55787092 GCF_008632895.1 Mastomys coucha | reverse complement strand
ATGTGGATTCCATCATATATGATATATATATATCATATATATATTCCATCATAATATATAAATATATTAAATTTATTAATTTAATATATATATATATTAAAAGCATCAACTGTACTGGATTTCCATAAGGCAGCCCAAATGGCACATAATTTTTTTTCTCTCCTGTATTTATATTGTAAATAGAAAAATATAAGATATCTCTACATTTTTTGTTTGTTTGTGTAGACAGCACTATCGACTTGCCTCTTAGATATACAATCATTAAATTTGGGTACCTTATGTATTTATTATCATTCAATTCAAAAAACATTTCAATTTTATTTCTTAATTTCTGACATGACTCATTTTTCATTAATTTTGGAGTTTTTAAGTTTTCATGAGTTGGTGAGCCTTTTGTTTCTTAAGTGGTTGTTGATATCCAACCTTAATTAGTGGTTGTCAGAAAGGATTCAGAGTATTAATTGAATTTTTTTGTATATGCTGAAACTTGTTTTTTGTCCAAGCATGTGGTCAAATTTGGAGGATTTTTCATGACCAACATATATGGACGAATATTTTTTTGTAAAGAAACAAAATAATCTCTTAGATCAATTTGGTTTATGGTGTCATTTAACTTTAAGGGTCTTTTGTTTGTTTCTGGATAACATATTTATTGATGAAAGTACAATATTAAAGTCTCCTACTATCACTGTGTGAATGTTATTTACAATGCATTAGTGTTTCTTTTACAAATTCAGATACGCTTGTGTTTGGTGCATAATTGAGGTATCTCAGAACCAAAAGGACTTGCATGACAGGAGCCTAGCATGGCTGCCTTCTGAGAGACCCAACAAGCAGCTTACTGAGATAGAAGAAGATATTTACACTCAACCAATGGTCTGAACTTGGGGACCACCTATTTTTCAACTAGAGAGAGGCTGGAAGAAGTTGAGGAGGAGGGCGACACATAGGAAGACCAGCAGTCTCAATAAAACTGAACCCTAAGAACTTTCTGCTGAACCTGGGAGAATACACTAGAAGAAGTGCCTAACCTTTGAGAAACTTGAGTCCCCAGGGAATGGGGAGGCCTGTCAGAGCGTGGGGGGATATGGAGTTGTGGGGACATCCTCTTGGAAACAGGGGAGGAGGAATGGGATGGGGACCTGTAGGAGGACATAACGAGAAGAAGAAAACTACTGAACTATAAAACCAATTAAAGATAATAATAATAAACAAGAGAGAAAAAGAAAGTGAGTGTCACTCTCACAGACAAATGTGCGCCAGCACCTCTCCCAGCTGATACAACTCAAACTGTAAAGTGTGAGGAGCCAGCCTTGTCCTCTGTGACAGGAATGCTGAAGATATCTGCTCCTCAGGAAAAAGTGTCACATTGCTGCTCTCCGGGAATATCTGCTTTAAAGAATGTTCACTAGCAAGCTGTTTCCTAAACAAATTAACTACAAATATGGGACATGTTGTGAAGAGTTCTATCCTTATCTTTGTCTCCTAAACTTTCTCCTGCTCTTTGTTCTTCCTTCTCTCTCAAAGAAGTCTATCGCCTTTAATATATCATGAGCTGTTTGCAATTTTTCTATGTATTTTGGTTTACATGATATAGAGTCTAGAATAAGGGTAATTATTTTTTTCTTCCTAAATATTGTGGTATTATATTTTAATATATAATTAAGCAAGTCAAATGATTATAAAATAACAGTGATTTGTTTAGAAGTCTTCCTGTGAGATAGGTACTAGCCTACATAGTTTTCATATATTAAAAGATTTGACCATCACAATGAAACTATAGTAGTTGTCTTCATTTAAAAAGAGAGACAGGATACTTCTGGTCTCCATCTGCACCCGGGACTTGGGGCTGTTCCACAGTCCTCTCTACACAGGTCCCACCAGAAGTGAGCTGGTTTCCCAGAGTGCTCTCACTCCTGGGCTGAAAGGTGAGATTGCCACTTTCTGTGCAATAACTGTCCGAAGCAGGACCGGCCATGAGCGTACAGGGCACAGGAACAGTGGAGTAGCTGGAACAGGATCCTGCAGGTCTCTATCTGCACCCAGGAGCTGGAGCTGTTCCACAGTCCTCTATACACAGGTCTCACCAGAAGATAGGTGGTCTCAGAGGAGTGCTCCCACTCCCCTGGGCTGAGAGATGAGATTGCCACTTTATCTCCAATAACTGTCAAAAGCAGGACCCTCCAGGAGGGCACAGGGCTCAGGAACAGTGAAGCAGCTGGGACTGGATACTTCAGCTCTCTATCTGCACCTGGGAGCTAAGGCTGCTCCACAACCCTCCACACCCAAACCCTGCCCAGAAGAGAGCTAGACTTGACAGAGTGCTGACACAGGCTTAAAGGCCCACAGGAGGGAGGTTCTGCAGATAGAAACAAAATCAACTAGCAGCAGAGATAAGCATATGGCAAAAGGCAAGCACAAGAACCTTACCAACAGAAACCAAGGCTACTTGGCATCATCAGAACCCAGTTCTCCCAGTGCAGAAAGTCCTGGATACCCCAACACACCAGAAAGGCACGATTTGGATTTAAAATCACCGCTCATGATGTTCATAAAGGAATTTAAGAAGGACACAAATAACTCCCTTAAAGAAATACAGGAGAATACAGGAAAATAGCAAGAAGCCCTTAAAGAGGAAACACAAAAATCTCTTAAAGAATAACAGGAATACACAAACAAACATGTAAAGGAATTCAACAAAAACATCCACCATCTAATAATAGAAGTAGAAACAATAATGAAATCACAAAGGGAAATAACTCTGGAGATAACTCTCTGCTAAGAGGTCAGGAGTCATAGATGCAAGCATCACCAAAAGAATACAAGAGAAAGAAGAGAGAATCTCAGGGGCAGAAGACACCATAGAAAACATTGATATAACAGTCAAAGAAAATGAAAAATGCAAAAAGATCCTAACCCAAAATATCCAGGAAATCTAGGACACAATGAGAAAACAAAAAGTTAAGGATAATAGTTGTAGAAGAGAAAAAATAATCTTTTTTTAACAAACTAAAAATAAGATAGCCACCTCTTTTTATTATAAAAATAATTCCACCTCTAACAACAAAAATAACAGGAAGCAACAATCACTTTACCTTAATATCTCTTAGTATCAATGGGCTTAATTCCCCAATAAAAAGACCTAGACTAACAGACTGGATATATAAACAGGACTCAATGTTTTGCTGCATACAAGAAACTCATCTCAGTGACAAAATAAGACACTATCTCAGAGTAAAAGCCTGGAAAACAATTTTCCAAGAAAATGTTCCCAAGAAACAAGCTGGAATAGCCATTCTAATATCGGATAAAATTGATTTCAACCTAAAGTAATCAAAATATATAAGCAAGAACACTTCATACTCAACAGTGGAAAAATCTCCCATGAAGAACTCTCAATAATGAACATCTATCCTCCAAATGCAAGGGCACCCACATTCATACAACAAACGTTACTAAAGCTCAAAGCACACATTGCACCTCACACAATAATAATGGGAGACTTTAACACCTCAGTCTCCTCAATGAACAAACCAATGAAACAGAAAATAAAGAGAGACACAGTAAAACAAACATAAGTAATGAACCAAATGGATTTAGCAGATATCTATAGGACATTTCATCCTAAAAGAAAAGAATATACCTCCTTCTCAGCACCTCATGCTATCTTCAGCAAAACTAACCATATAATCAGTCACAAAACAGGCCTCAACAGATAGAAGAAGATTGAAATAATCTCATGCAACCTACCAGATCACCATGGAATAAGGCTGGTCTTCAAAAACAACAAAAACAATAGAAAGCCCACATACACATGGAAGCTGAACATCGCTCTAGTCAATGACAATTTGGTCAAGGAAGAAATAAAAAAAGAAATAAAAGACTTTTTAGAATTTAATGAAAATGAAGGCATGACATATCCAAACTTATGGGACACAATGAAAGCAGTGGAAAGAGGAAAATTCATAGCTCTGAGTGCTTCCAAAGGAAACTGAAGAGAGTATATACACTAGCACCTTTGCAGCACATCCAAAAGCTCTAGAACAAAATGAAGCATTTACACCTATAAGGAGGAGATGGAAAGAAATAATCAAACTCAACCTGAAATCAACCAAGTAGAAACAAAAAGAGCTATTCAAAGAATCAACCAAACCAGGAGCTCTTTCTTCAAAAAATCAACAGGATAGAAAAACCTTTAGCCAGACTAGCCAGAGGGCACAGGGACAGTATCCAAATTAACAAAATCAGAACAAGAAGGGAGACAAAACTACAGAAACTTAGGAAATAAAACAACAACAACAAAAAAAAAAAACCAACAAACAAAAACAAAACAAAAAACAATAAATGAACCAAACAAACAAACAAAAAAAAAAACAGATCCTACTACAAAAGCCTATACTCAATAAAACTGGAAAATCTGGATGAAATGGTCAATTTTCTAGACAGATACCAGGTACCAAACTTAAATTAAGATGAGATAAACCATCTAAACATCCCTCATAATGCCTAAAACTATAGAAGCACTCATTAATAATCTCCTAACCAAAAACAGACCTGGACCTGATGGATTTAGTGCAGAGTTCTGATAGAACCTCTCAATGCAATCCCCATCAAAATTCCAGCTCATTTCTTTTTTATAGAATTAGAAACAACAATTTGAAAATTCAATAACAAAATCACCAGGGTATTGAAAACTATTCTCAACGAGAAAAAAAAAACTACTGGTGGAATCACCATCCCTGACCTCAAGCTGTACTACAAAGCAATTGTGGTAAAATTTGCCTAGTATTGGTACAATGACAGGCAGGTAGATCAATGGAATAGAAATGAAGACCCAGAAATGAATCCACACACCCATGATCAATTGATCTTTGACAAAGGAGCTAAAACCATCCAGTGGGAAAAAGACAGATTTTCAACAAATGGTGCTGGTTCAACTAGCTGATAGCATTTAGAAGGAAAGAAATTGACCCGTTCCTATCTCCTTGTACCAAGCTCAAGTCCAAGTGAATCAAGGACCTCCACATGGGATCAGATACACTGAAACAAATAGTAAAGAAAGTGGGGAAGAATCTCAAACACACGTGCACAGGGGAAATTTTCCTGAACAGAATAACAATAACTTATGCTCTAAGATCAAGAATTGACAAGTGGAAACTCATAAAATTGCAAAGCTTATGTAAGGCAAAGGACACTGTCAAGAGGACAAAACAGCAGTCAAGAGATTGGGAAAAAAATCTTTACCAATGCTACATCTGCTAGAGTGCTTATATACAATATATATAAAGAACACAAGAAGTCAGACTCCAGAGAATCAAATAGCACTATTAAAAAATGGGGTACAGAACTAAACAAAGAATTTTCAACAGTGGAATAGCAAATGGCTGAAAAGTACATAAAGAAATGTTCAACATCCTTAGTCATCAGGGAAATGCAAATCAAAACAACCCTGAAATTACACCTTACGCCAGTACTAGTCAGAATGGCTAAGATCAAAAACTCATGCAACAACAAATGCTTGTGAGGATGTGGAGAAAAATAAACTCTCTTTCATTGTTGGTGAGATTGCAAGCTGGTACAACCACCCTGTCAATTAGTCTAGCAGTTCCTCAGAAAATTGGAAATAGTATTATCTGAGGACCCTGCTATACCACTCCTGGGAATATACCCAAAAGATTCTCCAACATGTAACAAGGATATATGTTCCACTATGTTCATAGCAGCCTTATTTATAATAGCCAGAATCTGGAAAGAAACCCGATGTCCCTCAACAGAGGAATGAATACAGAAAATGTGGTACATTTACACAATGGAGTTCTACTTAGATATTAAAAATGAATTCCTTAAATTCCTAGGCAAGTGGATGGAAATAGAAAATATCCTGAGTGATATAACCCAATTACAAAAGAACACACATGGTATTTACTCACTGAGAAGTAGATATTAGCATACAAGCTAGTAATACCCAAGATACAATTCACAGATCACATGAAGATCAAGAAGAAGGAAGACCAAAGTGTGGATACTTCAGTGCTTCTCAGAAGGGGGAACAAAATACCCATGAAAGGAGATACAGAGACAAATTGTGGAGCAGAAGAAAAGGCCATCTAGACACTGCCCCACCTGGGGATCCATCCCATATACAATAACCACACCCAGATACTATTGTGGATGCCAACAAGTGCTTGCTGACAGGAGCCTGATATAGCTGTCTCCTGGGAGGCTCTGTCTGTTCCTGACAAATACAGAGGTAGATGTTCACAATCAACCATTGGACTGAACACAGGGTCCCTAATGGAGATATTAGAGAAAGGACCCAAGGAGCTGAAGAGATTTATAGCCCCATAGGAGGAACAGCAATATGAACCAACCAATGCACCCATAGATCCCATGGAATAAAACCACCAGCCAAAGAGTATATATGGAGGGAACCATGGCTCCAGGGTCATATGTAGCATAGGATGGCCTTGTTGGACATCAATGTGTGGAAAGGTCCTTAGTCCTGTGAAGGATCAATGCCCCAGAGTAGGGAATGCCAGGACAGGCAAGCAGGAGTGGGTGAGTTTTTGAGTAGGGGAAGGAGGGGTGAGATAGGGAGTTTTAGGAGGGGAAACCCAGAAAGGGGATAACATTTAAAATATATTTTAAAATACCTAATAAAAAGAAAAAAGAATAAAATGCAGTGTCCCTTTGAAAGATTTTTTTTTTAAATTGAGACATATTTTCCTTTCCTACATCTTATTAGCTTTGGCTTGAAGTCTATTTTAACAGATATTAAATTAGTTTCACTGGTTTGTTTCCTGGGTCAATTGGTTGGAATATCATTCTTTAATTCTTTTAAGCCTAGGAGATTTCAATCCTTGAGGCTGAGCTTGACTCAGTTTTCCTGTGCAACCTGTTAGTCTTTGTCTAAAAGTTGGTCTCTAGAAGCCATTGCTGTTAATTGGTATCATTGTACACTGATTGTTTTTTCCTATTATTTTGAATTAATAGTAGTGGTTTTGATCCTCATTTCATTTACTACTCAGCCCTTGAGATGGAGATTTTCATTACAGTGCATGTAAAGAGATGCAGCTTAAATTTAGATTTGTAGGGGAATATCTTCCTTTCTCCTATTTTGATTGAAAATTCAGCTGAGTAGAGAGTATCATCTGTGGTCATCTGGACTGGCATCTGTGGTCTCCGAGGGTTTGTAGAACACTTGTCTAGGGCCTCCTGGCTTTTAGAATATTCTTTGAGGAACCTGGTATTGTTCAAATAGTTCTGCCTTAATATGTTACTTGGTCTGTATCTTTTGTAGATTTTAATATTCTCTCTTAGGTTTGTACCTCAGTGTTTTGATTACTATATGTCATAGAGGATTTCTTTTTCTGGTACAGTCCATTTGGTATTCCATATGCTCTTTGCACATTGATAGTACATTTATAGAGAACCCCTACTTTAGACTTGAGTAAATTTTCTTCCATGATCTTGTTGAAAATGTTTTCTGTACGTTTGATCTGTGTTTTCTCTCTTTCTTCTATACATACTCTTCTTCGATGTGGTCTTTTCCTAGTGTTCCAGGTTTCTTGGATGTTTTAGATTTAGCATTTTCTTTGTCTGAGATACTCATTTCTCCCATCTTATCTCCAATGCTTGAGATTCTTTCTTCCATCTCATCGTCTACTCTGTTGGTGACGTTCTTGCCTTTGAGTTTCCTCTTAAGTTTTTAAATATTTCAATTCCAGTTTTAATAAGTTTTACCATTTGATTAGTGACTTTATTTTTACTTTTCTGTCTTTA
>NW_022196896.1:55766760-55774300 GCF_008632895.1 Mastomys coucha | reverse complement strand
TGTCCTGGAACTCACTCTGCAAACCAGGCTGGCCTCGAACTCAGAAATATGCCTGTCTCTGCCTACCAAGTGCTGGGATTAAAGGTGTGCACCACCACTGCCCGGATAGTGATGCGATCTTACTATCAAGTTCTGGAACATAACTAAGATCAATACCAGTAACCTGTAATATTTGGGAGTCCACAGCATCTCATTGGCCAATGCAAAAAGAGAAACACATTTCTAATTCTGGGTTTTTATTAGGCAGTTTTCTTTAAAAATTTAAATTTTTTTCAATTGTTCCCTTGTTGTGAATGATTATCAATAACAATTTCAATTTCTGGAAATAGTTTATAGTTAAAACTTTATATTACCTTCAATCTCTTTTTGTAATGCAAGTAAAACTCACTTTTATTTCATCGAATTTGAACATTGTTATTTAATTGTGGGATAATTTATAGAATAAAAATAGAAAACAAAATTTAAAAAACAAATAAACACTGTAGCAAAACAAACCAAATCTGTCTTAGTCTTACAAAGCAACTCCAGACCAGCAATAGATCTTTAACACTGTAATATTCTTAAATAACCAGATTTTTACATTCACTATCTTCCAGTACTTTCAAACGTAATTTTCACTCTTACGTTTACTAGCTTTTCTGTCATATCACTAGACTTTCACATTTCACTCAATTGATTTTGTGTCTATATCCTCATCACCGATCTATAAGTCAACATCAGCTTACATAGTGTTTGCCCCTTCCCATCTATGCAGGGTCATACATGACTGTACTAGGCCAGGCCTACTCTACTAGACATTATTTATTTTTAATTTTTATTGGTTATTTTATTTATTTACATTTCAAATGTTATCTCCCTCCCCCTTGCTTCTATGAGAGGGCTCTCCTACCAATGCATCCACTCCAGCCTTACCACCCTAGCATTCCTCTCTACTCTGGGGCATCAAGCCTTCCCAGGATCCAGGGCCTCCTCTCCGATTGATGTCAGATAAAGCCATCCTCTGATACATATACAGCTGGAACCATGGATCCTTCCATGTGTACTCTTTGGTTGGTGGTTTAGTGTAGGCCAGTGTAGGGCAGTGGTTGTTCAGGCAACTTCAGCTCACTCGAGTAATTGGCCTTGAGCTCTGGAGCCTCAGTGGGCATTTTTCTGCTTTCAGGGGGCAGAAGAAGCTTGCTGTAACTCCTGAGTCTTTGGCTCCTGCTTCAGTCACAACCCTTCACAGATTCCCCACAGGAGGTGTGTGCTCTATCAGGCAGAGAGTGCCCCAAGCTCCCAGCATTATAGCTGGACCCTACCTGCAGTCATCTGACCACAGCCAGGCATGCCATGCTGCATACAATATAAAGGGTGGTTTGCCCCTTCCACTCTCTCTTGCTCTTTCTCTCTGGCTTCTTCTTCTCTTGCTCTTGATATCTTACCCTCTTCCTCCTCTCTCATGCTCTTTATCTCTTCTCTTGCTTTTGCCCTCTTCCTCTCTTCTCTTGCTCTTTGTTCCCTCTCTTGCTTCTCTTTCTTCCGTCTCTTGCCCTCTATCCTCTCCTGCCTTCTTCCTCTCTTCCCTGCTCTTTGTTTTCTTCTATTACTTTCTTGCTCTCTTGCTTTCTTCCTCTCCTTTCTCTCTCTCTCTCTCTCTCTCTCTCTCTCTCTCTCTCTCTCTCCTCTTCTCCTCTACTTTTCTTCTCTCTACTTGACCGGCCTCTCTATTTTCTCTTTCCTACAATAAAATATCTCATTTATACATTGCTTCCTTTTTGACTAACGAGCACCACACCTGCAGGCCATCACCACCAGGGAGGGTGAGAGCCACAGGCTGCAGCCTAGGCCCTACCCCTGGTACAACAGTTTAGTCTCTGGGAGCTCTTGGAGTTCTGGTTGATTGAGAATGTTGCCAGAGGCAGACCAATACAGATGTGGATGCTTGCAGCCAATCATCAGACTGAGCACAGGAACCCCAATGGAGGAGGTAGGGGAAGGACTGAAGGAGCTGAAGAGGTTTGCAACCCCATAGGAATAACACATTATCAATCCTCAATTTCTTAAACACTTCATTTTAATATGCGTATTAGCAAAATTACATAAAGTTAAGTTAAATACTGTGGGTACTGAAGATATTTACAGTTAACATACTTTTTTATCATGTACAAAGTATCCATGTATTTTATGATATAAGCAGAAATCAGGACAATTTCTAAATTGAATTTTAATATATTTATCTGCATGAAGATTGATTTAGAGAATATAATTTCTGTTTTATTCCTCTAGTAAACTTTGGTCATCTCTCATCATGACTGCTTCAATGTTTGCTGTATAAATATATATTCCTTTGGTTTTCAGTTATATTTCAATAGATTATGAAGCTATAAAATATTTTAAGAATTTATTCTTCTTTTAAGAGTTTAAGTAAAGGACAATTTATTTAAAGACTGTGAGTTTTGAAATCAATATTGACCCAAGTTTGTTGATTCCTACTGCCTCTGTTAAACAACATAGAAACATTCCCGTACATAGAGAAAGAGATGAACTGCATTGGGACATTGTGTGAGAGGGAGGCAAATGATTTAATAATTTTATTTTGCCTCGTTTTCTTTTTTCTTTCATTCTTTTTTTTTTTAATCTTACTGACGTTTTAGAATCTTTGTAAGAACAGGCATTCATGTTTTATCTGCAATCTTGAATACAATAGTGGAATTATGGATTCAATGGTATTTTTAAAACATAGCCAGAAACACAATAGTGAAATAAAACAACTTGAGTGGCTGTCAAGATACGCTGCTTTCCTGAGGTCTCTGATTTTATCATTTCTCCAGTATGCACACCCATAAAATCAGCAGCAGGAAAGACACTTCACCCACATCAGTATGAAGAATTGAGCATTGAAAGGGCAGTATTTGCTGTTAAAATTGTTCAGTCTACAATAAAGTGTTTTAAGACCAGTCATTTTAGTGAATAATCTCCACTTATGACCAGGACCCATAACATGCTTTTTTGATAGATGTCTTTTCACTGACAAAGTCTAAGGCATTATCAGGAGTACATATCTACCCTTACCTTTTCCCTCCACAACCCTGTTTTTTCTTTAGTTATTAAAGTTGTTTCCAATGGAAAAAGTGCTAATAAAAATTCAAGACAACTCTTCTACTTGCTGTTTGTGACACTGAATTTAGGGCTCCTCACTGCATGAACATTTCCTCAGTCATTGATACAGGTATACAGAGTGTGAAGTAGAATAAGAGTTTTACCTTAACTTATACACAGGTTTACAATTTTATTCTTTTCTTTTTTTATTAGATATTTTCTTTATTTACATAGTATATGATATCTCCTCTCCCAGTTTCCACTCCTAAAAAAAGAAAAACTAAAATAAAACAAACAAACAAACAAACAAAAAACCTGTTCCCTCCAGCCTACCATGTTCACCAACCCACCATCTCCCGCTTCGTGGTGCTGGAATTTCCCTACACTGGGGCATAGAAAGTTCACAGGGCCAAGTCCCTTTCCTCCCATTGATGACTGACTTGGCCATCCTCTACTATACATATGCTACTGGAGCCATTAGTCCCACCATGTGTACTATTTGGTTGGTGGTTTAGCCCTTGGGAGCTCTGAGGATACTAATTAGTTCATATTGTTGTTCGTCCTGAGGGACTGCAAACCCTTCAGATCCTTGGGTCCTTACTTTAAGTCCTTCATTGGGGACCCTGTACTCAGTCCAATAGATGGCGGTGAGCCTCTACTTCTGTAGAAGTCAGGTACTGTCAGAGCCTCTCAGGAAACAGTTATATCAGGCTCCTGTCAGCCAGCACTTGCTGGCATCTAAAATAGAATCTGGATTTGATGATTGAATATGGGAAGGTTCCTAGGAGGAGCAGTCTCTAGATTGTCCTTCCTTCAGTCTCTACTCCATAGTTAGTCCCTGCAACTCCTTCCATGGGTATTTTGTTCCCTCTTTTAAGAAGAATCGAAATATCCACACTTTGGTCTCTCTTCTTCTTGAGTTTCTTGTGGTTTGTAGATTGACTTCGTGTTTTCCGATCTTCTGGGCTACTATTCACTTATCAGAAAGTGCATAACATGTATGTTCTTTTGTGATTGGATTACCTCACTCAGGATGATATTCTCCAGATCCATCCATTTCCATAAGAATTTCATAATTTTATTGTTATTAATAGCTGAGTAGTATTCCATTGTGTAAATGTACCAGGTTTTATGTATCCATTCCTCTGTTGAGGGACATCTGGGTTGTTTCCAGTATCTGGCTATTATGAATAAGGCTGCTATGAACATGGTGGAGCATGTGTCCTTATTGCATGTTGGGGCATCTTCTGGGTTTATGCCCAGGAGTGGTATAGCTGGGTCCTCTGCTAGTACTATGTCTAATTTCCAGAGGAACAGCCAAACTGATTTCCAAAGTGGTTGTACCAGCTTGCAATCCTACCAGCAATGAAAGAATGTTAATCTTTCTCCACAACATCTCCAGCATCTGCTGATACCTGAGTTTACTAATCCTAGCCATTCTGCTGGTGTGAGGTGGAATCTCAGGGTTGTTTTGATTTGCATTTCCCTGATGACTAAGGATGTTGAACATTTCTTTAGGTGTTTCTCAGCCATTCTGTATTCCTCAGTTGAGAATTCTTTGTTTAGCTCTGTACTCCATTTTTTAATAGGATTATCTGGTTCTCTGGAGTCTAACTCCTTGAGTTCTTTGTATATATTGGATATTAACCCTCTATCAGATGTAGGATTAGTAAAGATCTTTTCCTAATTTGATAGCTGCAGTTTAGTCCTATTGACAGTGTCTTTTGCCTTACAGAAACTTTGTAATTTTATGAGGTCCCATTTTTTTTTTTATTGTTGATCTTAGAGCATAAGCTTTTGGTGTTCTGTTAAGGAAAATTTCCCCTATGACCATGTGTTCATGGCTATAACCCCCCTTTTTTTTTATTAGTTTCAGTGTATCTGGTTTTATGTGGAGGTCCTTGATCCACTTGGACTTTAGCTTTGTACAAGGAGATAGGAATGGATCGATTTGCATTTTTCTACATGCTAACTGCCAGTTGAACCAGCAATATTTGTTAAAAATGCTGTCTTTTTTCCACTGGATTGTTTCAGCTCCTTTGTCAAAGATCAAGGGACCATAGGTGTGTGGGTTCATTTCTGGGTCTTGAATCCTATTCCATAGATCTACCTGCCTGTTACTGTGACAATACCATGCAGTTTTTATCACAATTGATTTGTAGTACAGCTTAAGGTTCATGATAGTGATTCCATCAGAAGTTTTTTATTGTTGAAAATAATTTTCACTATCCTAGTTTTTTTTTCATTCCAGATAAATTTGCAAATTGCTCTTTCTAAGTCTGTGAAGAATTGAGTTGGAATTTTGATGGGGATTGCATTGAATCTATAGATTGCTTTTGGCAAAATGGCCATTTTACCATATTAATCCTGCCAATCCACAAGTATGGGAGATCTTTCTATCTTCTGAGATCTTCTTTGATTTCTTTCCTCAGAGACTTGAAGTTCTTGTCAAACTGATCTTTTACTTGCTAAGTTAGAGTCACACGAAGGTATTTTATATTGTCTGTGACTATTGTGAAGGGTGTTGCTTCCCTAATTTCTTTCTCAGCCTGTTTATTCTTTGTGTATAGGAAGGCAACTGATTTGCGGGGTTTAATTTTATATCCAGCTACTTTTTTTGAAGTTGTTTATCAAGTTTAGGTGCTTTCTAGTGGAATTTTGGCGGGTCACTTAATTATGCTATCATATCCTCAGCAAATAGTGATAATTTGACTTGTTCCTTTCCAATTTGTATCCCTTTCATCTTTTGTTGTTGCTCTAGCTAGGACTTCAAGTACATATTGAACAGGTAACAAGAGAGTAGGCAGACTTGTCCCTGATTGTAGTGGGATTATTTAAGTTTCTCTCCATTTAGTTTGATGTTGGCTACTGGTTTGCTGTATATTTCTCTTACTATGTTTAATTATGGGCCTTGAATTCCTGATCTTTCCATGACTCTTGTCATGAATGGATGTTGGATTTGTCAAATGCTTTCTCAGCATCTAATGAGATGATCATATGATTTTTTTCTTTGAGTTTGTTTTTACAGTGAATTATGCTGATGGATTTCCATATATTGAACCATCCTTGCACCCCTGGAATGAAGCCTTCTTGATCATGATGGATGATCATTTAATGTGTTCTTGGATTTGGTTTGCAAGAATTTTATTGAGTATTTTTACATCAGTATTCATAAGAGAAATTGGTATGAAATTTTCTTTCTTTGTTAGGTCTTTGTGTGGTTTAGGTATAAGAGTAATTTTTGGCTTCATAAAAGGAATTGGGTAGATTACTTCCTGCTTCCATTTTGTAGAATAGTTTGAGGAGTATTGGTATTAGGTCTTCTTTGAAGGTCTGATAAAACTTTGTACTAAACTCATCTGGTCCTGGGCTTTTTTTGGTTGGGAGACTATTAATGACTGTTTCTATTTCATTAGCAGATATGAGACTGTTTAGATCATTTATCTGATCTTGATTTAACTTTGGTACCTCATATCTGTCTAGAAAATTGTCCATTTTATCCAGGTTTTCCAGTTTTGTTTAGTATAGGCTTTTGTAGTAGGATCTCATGATTTTTTTGAATTACCTCAATGTCTGTTGTTATGTCTCCCTTTTCTTTTCTGATCTTGTTAATTAGGATACTGTCTCTGTTCTCTCTAGATTGTATGGCTAAGGGTTGATCTTCCCAAAGAACCAGCTCCTGGTTTTGTTGATTCTTTTTATAGTCCTTTTTGTTTCCATTTGGTTGATTTCAGCCCTGAGTTTGAATATTTCCTGCTTTGACTCCTCTTGGGTGAATTTGCTCCTTTTTTTCCTAAAGCTTTCAGATGTGCTGTTAAATTGTGGGTGTATGCTCTCTCCAGTTTCATTTTTAAAGCTATGAATTTTTCTCTTAGGACTGCTTTCATTGTGTCTCATAAGATTGGGTGTGTTGTGGCTTAATTTTCATTAAACTCTAGAAAGTCTTTAATTTCTTCCCTTATTTCTTCTTTGACCAAGTTATCAATGAATCGAGTGTTAAGCTTCCACGTGTATGTGGGCATTCTGTTTATGTTGTTATTGAGGAACAGCCTTAGTCCATTGTGATCTGATAGGATACAAGGAATTATTTCAATCTTCTTTGTATCTGTTGAGGCCTGATCTGTGACCAATTATATGGTCAGTTTTGGAGACGGTACCATGAGGTGCTGAGAAAAGGTATGTCCTTTTGTTTTAGGATAAAACGTTCTATAGATATCTGTTAAATCCATCTTTTTCATAACTTCTGTTAGTCTTACTGTGTCTTTCTTTAGTTTCTGTTTCCATGATCTGTCCATTGCAGAGAGTGGGGTGTTGAAATCTCTCACTATTATTGTGTGCAGTGCACTGTGTACTTTGAGCTTTAGTAAAGTTTCTTGTATGAGTGTAGATGGCCTTGCATTTGGAGCATAGAGGTTCAGAATTGAGAGTTCATCTTGGTAGATCATATCTTTGATGAGTA
>NW_022196896.1:55716246-55766062 GCF_008632895.1 Mastomys coucha | reverse complement strand
TTGTGTCCTGGATTTCCTGGATGTTTTGGGTTAGGAACTTTTTGCATTTTGCGTTTTCTTTGACTGTTATATCAATGCTTTCTATGGTATCTTTTGCACCTGAGATTCTCTCTTTTATCTCTTCTATTCTGTTGGTGATGCTTGCATTTATGTTTCCTGACTTTTTTCGTATTATTTCTATCTCCAGAGTTGTCTCTCTTTGTGATTTCTTAACTATTTCTACTTCCATTTTTAGGTCCTGGATGGTTTTGTTCAATTCTTTCACCTGTTTTGTTGTGCTTTATTATAATTCTTTAAGGGATTTTTGTGTTTCCTCTTTGAGGGCTTCTACTTGTTTACTTGTATTCTCCTGTAATTTTTTAAGGGATTTTTGTGTTTCCTCTTTAAGGGATTGTACCTGTTTACCTGTGTTCTCTCGCATTTCTTTAAGGGAGTTATTTATGTCCTTCTTAAATTCCTCTATCATCATAGTGAGATATGATTTTAGATCCAAATCTTGCTTTTCCAGTGTCTTGGGGTATCCAGGATTTCCTGCGGTGGAAGTACTAGGTTCTGATGAAGCCAAGTAGTCTTGGGTTCTGTTGGTAAGATTCTTTGGTTTCCTTTTGCCATCTGTTCATCTCTGGTGTTAGATGTTCTTGCTGCCTCTGGCTGGAGCTTGTTCCTCCTGTGGGTCTGTAAGCCTGTGTCAGCACTTTTGGAAGTTTAGCTCTCCTCTGGTAAGACCTGTGTGCAGTGGGCTGTAGATCTGTACTCACTCCTGAGTACCTGGTTCAGAGCACTCCCTGTAGACAAGCTCTCCACTTGCCAGGTGGTGGTGGGGAAGGTGTAGATGGAGGTAGAAAGGATCTTGTCCCAGCTGCCCTGCCACTTCTGAGACCTGTGCCTCCTGGCTGGTCTTGCCTTAGAAAGTCACCAGAGAGAAAAAGGTGATCTCACCCGAGTCCCTGGAACAGTCCCATAGAACTGTTTAGTTTAAAAAGACTGACATGAAAGTGTTTTTCAATGACAATAAAATGGAGAGCAAAGTAATTTTTCAAGGTTCCAAGAATTGAAAAATCACAAAGCACTTGATTTCCTCATAAAACATCAAGAGCTGTGGATGACATCAGGTGATGCAGATCTGGGCCTATTCTACTTAATGTCCTATTATCTCCTAAATAACAATTTTATGATCATGTATAGGAAGACCTAGCCTTCCTTTGAATTTTCAAAGCTGTTAGGGACAAGCTTGATTTACATCTTTTAGAATTTTACCTTAGCCAGACTGCTTTATCTACTCAGCTAAAAATGAGGTAGCCACTCTTTAGCAATCATATCTTCTGCTCTTTTGGCAGACTAGATGCCTTGTACAAGTCATAGATGCCCTCAGGAAGCAGTACTTAAATATGCAGACAAATGCAAAGTTGGGTGGCTACAGCTTTTGCCTTAAGAGACCATGATCCTGCTGATTAAGCTCCCCACACCATACACAGGATCTGGTATGCTTCCATTCAGCTACAACAAGCTTTATGACCTCTGAACAATTCTGTTTTTGTTTAATGTCAATGGTGCTGATATGATGCAGTTTTTATGCAGCAAGAAGGGAATTGATGGACTTTTCGGATCACTCAGCTAAGCACCTGTAATTGACTATGTAGGATTCTATGAACAAGCCTATTAAAATAGAACCCAGTTTCTCTTTCCAGTCTAGGTCCATTTAAGATATTACTCCTGGTAGTACCTCTGCCCCACCTTTGCAATGACTTAATAAGTCATGTGTGGACTTTATTAGAGGTAAAATTTACTGGAGTGGTTATTTTAGAAACAATCCCATATCATCTGTTATTTTCAGGGCTTCTAATAGGACCATCTGCAGTATTATTATAAGTCACTACAAACATTTAGCAATCAATTGAAGGATTACTGAAAATGGTAGAAGTCAAAGACTGCAGATCAAATGTTACAGAAATATTAAGAAGGCCAAATGTGTAGCAAGAAGTTATAATTCTTAAAGGCAAAATATATTCAGAAGTCAAGACCATAAAATATGATGAACCTTGAATCACTGGGGAGAAGAACCAAGACTACATCTTCCAGAAGACATGAAAAGAGTCCCTGAAGATTAAATGCTGTGGGTCACAAAATGGTAAGATCAAAACTGTAATGCTAGCTCCTTATTGCTGATGTTGACAAAAAGAACAACAGCCATATATACTGAGTACAAGGGTCATAAGTCTCTGACTTTGAAAACATCGAGCTATAAGTCCTTAGTTTTCAATACAAAGGGCTGTACATATGGCACTGGCTTACAAACCTTAAAGAAATAAGTCTATAATGTCAAGTATTTTGAGTCATAAGTCCTGGGCTTTGAGCATCTATAACACTCAGATTCTCAAGGACTCTGGATCTAAATCTTTGAGCTTGAAATAGAGGTCACAGGAAGTTCAGAGTTTCCAAGGGAACTTTTCTGTTCTAGTTAATGATTTGCATGTAGGTAGAACAGAAAGACCCATCGCCATTTCTAAATGTCATTCTTCACTCTGGCTTGTGGCTTGCATAGATATTTTCCAATTTATTTTCTAACATCTATATTCAATCAAGGTATGGAAATTTATGTGCATGTTCGTTATGTTTTTTTAAATAATTCTAGTATTTGGTCTATGGAATATATTTCCTTTAGCATGATAGTGGCTTATTTGGGGGTATTTCCTATATCAATGTCATTGAAGCCCATCATTACACCTTTCACATTTCTGTGCTTTGGTATATATTGGCTTGTTTTTGTCCATCTGTTTTTTTCAGTTATGAATTATGGATGGATATTTTGTAAGCAACAGTGAATTATAGAACTTCACAAAAACCTGTAGTTTACCGCATTACACTAGTGTTAATTCTTAGGATTTCTTGCTTTTGTTTCCTGTATATGGATTGGTATTGAACTGAGAATCAATAAACATTAGTTCTCCATGAAGCTTAGAACACATTTTAAGACACCATTGCTTACACTATTTACAAAACAGAGTCTTATGTATGCAGAGAGTAAAGATTTTTAACAGTGTTTAACTTTTTGCTTCTGTAATTATCTACATTAATTTTAATTCAGAACAAATGTCCTGCATAATAGTAATTCCACACATTCATTTTATATTTACCTTTCCATTTCTTTCAGGACATATTAAGTACCAACCCATTAAAATAGCATATATCTTGTATTTGGTCTTTATTATGAATAGTTTTCACAGTGCTGGGCTCCAGCCTCAACCCAGGACTGGAGTTCCCAACTGGAAGCAGGGACATCTGGAAGGCACATAATAAATATACACAGACTGCTTTTGGGTACACGCTGACAGGCAATTTTTCAAGGCTTAAAGATTCTCTCTTTTCTCTCTCATTCTCTGCTCTATTTCTCTCTTGTTCATTTGCTTGCAGCTTGAGGCTGCACACTCTGCCTTCTCCTGCACACTCTGCTTTTCTCCCGTGCATTTTTCATTTCTTGAATTGCCATGCTCATACACATCCCTCTGTGCTCCCATTCACTCTCACACACACTCTTCACACACATCTCACACACACCCCACATGCACTCTCCTTTCACTCACACACACCTTCTCCGTTCATGCCTCATGTTTTCCTTCACTCCCTCTTCACATTCTCTCCTCACTCACTCCTCACATTCTCTCCTCACTCACTCTTCACATGCTCTTCTCATCCATCTCTCCTCATACTTCATTTCCTCTCCACATTCACCTCACATTCTCCTAATTTGTTCTCTACTTGCTCCCCACATTCATTCTCTACATGCTTTTTAGCCCTTTACTTACCCCACTCTTTTACTGATACTCCAAAAGCAGATAAAAAAGACATTGTATAATCATTGTCAAATCAAATTCAAAGGAATAAACATGTTCCACAAAGAGTTAAGAATTACAATTGTTCCCCAAAGATTCAAGCTTCCCTATTCCCAGGCCTATAGCCAAAATAATAATAATTGTAAGCTTATCATTATTTAAACTTTAATTTATTATACTTCAGAGCTCAGAGCTCTGAGGTCAGCTACTTGCATTTTCTTGCGAATCTCTAACGATAAATGACATGTGCAAAGCTGCCAGGCAATGGCCAGAAAGAATCAAGTTAAACTTTAACTCAATAGTTCTGCTAGCTTTCTGCTTCTGCACATTGCACACAATGATTCTCCTAAGAGTCCCAGTGTTTTTACTTAGTTTCACTAATATAAGATTTTACATATTCTATATACTTTTTATCCAGGAAACACTCTCAAATGTTCTGCAAAACTTATTTCACAACTTCAATAGTTTTTTTCTTTCCTGGGGTTCCAAGGTTGACTCTATTTCATTTTCTAATAATTTCTTCAAACTTTTTTTGCAAGTCAAGCATTAACCTAGAATGACCATTGTGCAGTTATTACATTGTTTCCAAGATGAGAACACACAGCATGCACCTGGGCCATTACGATTGTGTTGTGCCATGTCCCATGTCTCATTTTTTAATTGTTTAAAAATCATTACATCAAGGAACATCTAGTTTCACAGAAGTTGCCAGAGCAGAAGGAAAAAGAAGTAAGAATGTCAGATATAATAGAATAATTATGCACAGCAAGGCAAACTGAAAAGTGGCCACACACAAATGAAATCTATACAGCCGTTGTCCAGGGCTAAGGTTAGGAGAAATGGGAGCAATTGTTTTTACAAAGAGCTGCAGTGGTTTACTGATATGTCTCCATCCCGGCCTACTACAGGTAGTTCCTTATTTCAGATGGCATGTCCCCTGGAGGGATGTGTCTCCTGTTTCTCAGGGCCCCAGGCACCATCCTTTTCTACAAAGAGCTGCAGTGGGTTACTGATATGTCTCCATCCTGGCCTACTGCAGGCAGTCCCTGTCATTGTATGCTGTCCCCAGCATCACAGACGACAAGCTTTATCAGCAGGAAAGGGGCTGTCTTCATCAATGTTTTTTTGATTTTTTTCTATAAAAGTGATACCACGACTATATTATCTTACAAAGAAAAACATTTAATTGGTCCTTGATTACAGTATGAGAGGCTTAGTCCATTGTCATCATAGCCTGGAGCACAGCAGAATGCAGGCAGAAAAGATTCTGGAGATGTAGCTGAGAGTTCTACATCTGGATCTGCAATCAACAGAAAGTAACACTTTTTGAAATCTCAAAGCCTACACTTAGAAACTCTTTCTACAACAAGAGCACATCTCCTCATCCATTCAAACACTGTATGTTTTGGTGATCAAGTATCCAAAATTGTGAGCATATGGGGATCACTATAATTCAAGCTACTACTGTGAGTTTCCACCAAGATTTATTAATTAAGTTCAGGGAAGAAGCAAAGAAAAATTATTTAAAGTTGTCTTTTAATTATTTGTGGTAGTATACACTCCCATAAAACCATACACACACACACACACACACACACACACAGAGAGAGAGAGAGAGAGAGAGAGAGAGAGAGAGACAGAGAGACAGAGAGAGACAGAGACAGAGACAGAGAGACAGAGAGACAGAGAGACAGAGACAGAGACAGACAGGGACAAGACAGTCAGACAGAGCCATAGACAGAGAAACAAAAAGGAAGGGAAAGAGAGCGGGGACATGCACAAAATCCCAATCAGAAATGTGAGAACAAAATTCTCCAAAGAAGAAATGTGAATGTCTACTGGTTTCTTTAAAAATCAGTACCATTAGCCAGTAGGGAAATGAAAATTATAACTGCATGTATATTCTACCTCAACCAAATCTGAAGCATAAACATAAGGAAAAAGATATCAAAGCAAGAGAAAGGATTGCTAAACAGGATGGCTTCTGTGGTAGAGAGAACAGGATGAAAGGGTGTGATTGGAAAGACAACTGACCAAAACTCTGTATATTCATGGATAAAATTTTGAGTAAAAATAAAACAAAAACTTACAGTGAATAACTGACGAATATAAAATTTAAGTCCAGCATATAATGTCAAATACTTTTGAACAACTATTTTAAATTAATTCGGTTATAGAGGTTAATAGAGAAAAGTAGGCTTTAGGATCTCTTAAAGGGACTATTGTAAGTGCTGTAAGTTGGCTCCGTCACATCCTCTCATGTGAAGCTACATTACAGAGTAATGAAAGAATATATGAAGTCATAAGGAGGCTTCTAAGCATGACAAAGATGTGTTTGTCTTTATGACTATCAAGAGCGATATTCGGCCACACAGAATTAACCAGGGCTGTCAGAGCTGTCCTGGTCGCCCTTTCACCTTCACCAGAGACCACCTTTCTTTTCTCTTCCATTTGTCATATCAGCGTATAAATTCCCTGAATTCACTGTAAGAAAATCTGCTTTCATCCCTAAAGTGGAGAGAAACCAAAACGCTTAAGCAATCAATGTCTATTAGGGATGTGTCTAAATTTTTCAGTGATCTGACGTCTCTGAGGGGTGAACTGAAGTCAGCTCTTTTATTCACTTCCCAGGGTTTGCAGCATCATTAACTCTGACACAGTGGATAGTTGTGGTTGTAACACAGCTTCACTTATGCAGCCAGTTCTCTGCTATACACCAATGTAAATCCCCTACAAAATTACTCATAGAGAAGTCTTTTATTGCTCAGTCTGCTTCTGAGAAAATCTGAAGACATTTATGGCTCTAAAATCAAGACAGAATAAAAACATTACTGAGAAGATTGCAGAAGGTTTTTGCCCCAAGGGCCTCAATGTGATTAGCAGAGTTAAGATAGTGGTAGATGTTTATCGTCCCCCTTTCCCTTCTTCTTTAACATTGTAAGAACTAAAGTCTGATTGTCTAAAATGCCCAGATACAGAAGAGAAATGGAGGCTTCACAGTTCAGGGAATGTGACCTTCATATAACCACCACCTAGCCACTAATTCAAAACTGCCAATGGTTTGAAATGTTGGAGGATATAACAATTAAATATGCATTTTAACACATACAATTATATTGAATACGTTTTGTGACATGACAAAAATTTAAGGAGTATGTTAAAGACAAAATTAGCTGAAGACAAAGAACAATGTAGTAGTTTTGAAAATGGAAGTTTTGAAACAGCAGACTTGAATCATTACTAAACAACATGACGTCTGAGAGAAAATGAACAGCATAGTTAATTCTATGAATTAAAATTCAGAATAAGCTTAGTCATGTTAGAATTATTTAACAAGCAGCGATTTTCTTCTAGAAAATAATATCCAGAATTGTTTACTATCTCTGTACATAATAAAGTAGCCAAAGATTGAATTGATATAAAATTTGGCAAAATGTATGTCAGACATAATTGAGGTGTTTTTTAATCAGTATAACATCTATTAGTTACTTGTTTGTTTTTCTTTTTTTTTAGTTTTTTTTTCTTTTTTTAATTAGATTTTTTCTTTTTTTTAAATTAGATGTCATATGATATCTCCTTTCCCAGTTTCCCCTCCAAAAAATAAAAATAAAAAATAAAATAAAATAAAATAAAAACAAAAAACAAGAAAAGAAACACTCTGTTCCCTTCACCCTGCCCCTGCTCACCAACTTGTTTGTTTTTCATTTAAAAATGTCGCAATATATTTTGATCATGTCTTCACCAACCCCAACTCCTTACAAGTCCTTTCATATTAGTACTCATCCAATGTTAGGATCAATTCATGTCTCTTTATGTCTCTTTCAAAATACAAAAATTCCCACAAAGAATCCAAATAAGGAGACCAAAGGCTGATAAAATAAAATTAAAAAAACAATATGCCCAGACAGAACAAAATGAAATAGAAAATCCCATATATATATATATATATATATATATATATATATATATATATATATATCTCAAGGTATCAAGGTCTTTTGTGTTGATAACATACTCTTAGGCCTACCCTGAAATGTGGTTCTCATACAGTGACACTCAATGGGAGAAAGCTGATTTTACTTTTGACAGTGGGTGTCACTTACAAATAGTTTCTCAGTTAAAGCTAAGATCCCAGCTCTATTTTCCCTTCATAAGGATGGAATGCCATGTGACTTGAACTTGAATAAGCCAGATGCCTGCTACCACAATCTTTGTAATTTTAAATGTGAACCACTCCTGCTGTATCTGGAAGACTCAGTTTCCTAGGAATTATCTACCATATGTCATGCTTTCAATCTTTCCACATATTTTTCATAGAACTCTGAGCCTTGAGAAGGGTTTTATTGATCCATTTCAATAAGCACTGACTGTTCCAAAGTCTCTCAATCTCTACTTGTTTTCCAGTTGTGGATTTCTCTTAGTCCCCATGTACTACAAAAAGAAACTTCTCAGAAGATGGTTAAGGAAGGACATGAACAAGATACCATTAGCAGTCATTTTATTGCTGTGCTCCTTTAGCAGAATTATAGTAGTCATCCTTCCCTTATACTGTTGATATATATATAGTCTCACATTATTGTTTCCTTTAGCAGTCCCAGGTTTGGTAAATCCTATTACACCAATTTTCCTTTCTCTCTCTCTCTCTCTCTCTCTCTCTCTCTCTCTCTCTCTCTCTCTCTCTCTCTCTCTCTCTTTCCCCCTCCCTTATTTATTTATTCGAGACAAAGCCTGCCTATTATGTATCTCTGGACAAAGTCCGCCTATTATGTATCTCTGGCTGCTGTGTTCTGCAACTCTCTATGTAGACTAAGCTGGTCTTGAAATCCAAGAGATTCACCCATATCTACCTCCTGAGTACTGAAACAAATGATATGAACTACTGTGCCAAGCTACACAAGGGAATCTTGAAGGAAATTAACTGTAGTAGAGCACAGAGTTCATAGCTATATGATACTGATGATTATATTTTTCTTCCAGTCTAGCACCATAACATAATCATTATCTACAGTATTAGAGAGTCTTACTAAGATATTTAGAAAAGTAATCAATAGATATCATTATTCCTCGACAAGTGAAAGCATTTATGGGACGCCTTTTGCCAATATTCCAACAAAATGTAACCTATTCTTGTTACTGCTAAAGTCATGCATGTTTTACTTGGTGTAATTAGATGTCTAGTTGGTACCTTGTCTTCTCCATTATGTGATGACTTTCTTTTTGTTTGTTTGTTTGTGGTTTTTTTAGTTTTTTTTGTTTTTGTTTTTTGTAGTTTGTTTATTTATTTAGATTTTTGAGACAGCAGGTTGCCATGGCTCAGGCTTTTGTCTGAAACCCATCTCACCTGCTCAGACCTGACACGGGCGTCGGTGGCTCTCTTGAAGTTCTGTTTATACCACACTCTCATTCCTGAGATGTCTCATCATTTGTATAAAATATCGCTACATCTGAGAAAACAAGAGCCAACCTGTAAACTGCCTGTCATTTTATGGTTTATTTTTATTAATTTAAAATTTTTATTGTATTTATTTAGGGGGCAATGCATGTGCCACAGTTCATCTGAAGGTCAGAAGACAACTTGCAGAAGTTGATTCTTCCCTTAGCATATGATTCCTAAACAGACAGACAAACATACCCAGTGCCTTTCTGAGCTAGTAAAGGTACTCACTGCCAAGCCAGAAGACCAGTCCCAGGGCCGACAGTGTGAGTTGTGAGACCCACCGGTCAAACATGAGCTATGGTGCACTTCACACACAAATACAATAAACCAATAAATAATTAAATGTAATTAAAAATATTTTTTGCCGGGGGGTGGTGGTGGTGCACACCTTTAATCCCAGCACTTGGGAGGCAGAGACAGGCAGATTTCTGAGTTAGAGGCCAGCCTGGGCTACAGAGTGAGTTCAAGGACAGCCAGGGTGATCCAGGAAAAAAAAAAAAAAAAACAGAACAAAACAAACAAAAAAAAAATATTTTTAAGAGAGGGTCTTGTAGAACAAGTGGCCTGTAACTCACAGACATCTTCTGCCTCTCCCTTCCAAGTGGCCATTAATCCAGTTCTGGGATTAAAGGCCAGACTAGGTTCAATTATTTGTTTATTTTGATATAGGATCTTACTATGTTGTCTTAGCTGGCTTATGTAGACCAGTCTGGCCTTGAATTCAGACATCCTCTTGCCTCTGCCTCCCGTGAGATGGGAGATTATGGTATGCCACTACACCTAGCTGTGTATTTTTTTAAAAAATTAAAACCAAAATCAATACAGGCGCCTAAAGAGACCACAGTGTGTGGCCTGTGTAATAATGCCCGGTGTATGGGTGCAAGGCCAGGAAGGCTTCCCTTCTCACCTGAGCTCCCTGAAGGTGGCCAAGCAGGAGAAGTTCTTCAACCTGTCACACTGCCAGCTGGCCATGCTCATCAGCTGTGATGATCTGAATGTGTGCTGCAAGTCCGAGGTGTTCCACGCGTGCATCGACTGGGTCAAATACCGCAGCCAGGAAGCGCTTCTATGTGCAGGCACTGCTGCTGGGCCCTGCGCTGCCACGCGCTCACACCGCGCTTCCTGCAGACGCAGCTGCAGAAATGCCTATGTGATGACTTTCAAATGTGTTCTTTCAAAAGTCCATTAGTATCAGCTGTTTCCTCCACCACATTACTTCTATTAACCTTTTCTTCTATACCCTTTCCCACTAAAGCCTCCCACATTCGTTAAATCCATAACACTGTATTGCATTTTCCTTTCCTTTGATATTTCTCTCCTCCCTCTGGTCTCCTATTAGATACTTAACATCTGTGGTTATTTGTATTGTAGCATACATTTATAAGCTTAAAAATTAACATATACATATATATATATATAAAATGTTATTCAGCTTTTTAAAAAAGTAAGTTATGTTATGAAATTGGCAGATAAATAGATCTAAAAAATTTAATCTTGAGTGAAGCAACCAAGACTCAAAAATACAAATAGGTATCTTGGTTTTCCATTCTTCAATCTTTTTTTACAATCCAGTCATTATCCTCCCTCCCCAGACTGTCCTCTGACAGTTCCTCATCCCATAACTCCTCTCCTGTCTCCAAGAGCCAGCAACCCCAACTCCCACCCCAACATACTTCCCCATTCCTTGGGCCTCAAGTCTCTCAAGGGTTAGGTGCATCTTTTCTCACTGTGACCAGACCAGGCAGTCTTCTGCTGTATAATGTGTCAGGGGCCTCATATCAGCTGGTGTATGCTGTGTGCTTGATGACTCAGTATATGAGAGATCTCTGTAGTCCAAGTTAGTTGAGACTGCTGGTCTTCCTATGGGGTCACCCTCCTCCTTTATCTTTGAAACTTTAAAATAATCTTACTTATTTTTCGAGAATTACATGCACAATATTTTTATTATATCCTTTTAATCTTCCCCTCACCAACTTTCTCCCTACTCCTTACTCACAAAACATTACTTTTATTTTCTTTCTTTTAAAAGAGTGGGAGAAAAATACCTTAAAGAAAACATGAAAATTAGGATACATTTTTATTGCTCAAACACTACTGAACACAAGGATTACCAATTAGTATTATATCGTAGAAGAAAATTAATTTCCCCCTGTCCAGAATCTATTTCAAATGGATTCTTGGCTCAGGGTAGAACTTTAAGTCCTCTTTTCCTTTCTTTTAGATATTGTCTGGCTTGAGTTTATGCAAATTTTGTCTATTCTATTATAATCTCTGTGAGTTTATATGCACACCTGCCCTATTGTGTCTGGATAGTGTCATTTCATTGAAGTGTTCTACCAATTCTGGGACACAGAACTCTTCTGTACACTCTCCCATATAGATACTTTAGCATAAAGGAGAGAAATGTGATATACATATTACATTTAGTGCTGATCACTCCGAAGTCTCTCCTCACCTGCATTTTGTCCAGTTTTGAGTCTCTGTTTTGATTAAACTATACTGCAAGCATACACTTCTCTGGTTAGGGTTGAGAGATGGAATGATCTATGGGTATAGCAGTAGGCCTTTGAAGTCATTTTATTATTGTATTCACTTATTGGAAGAATAATAGAGCTTCATCATCTATCTGCCCTCGTAAGTTCTTGACCTCATTAAGAGTGTCAGTTTTGGCTTTCATCTCATGGAGAGATGATCGACTATTCACTTGACCCAAGTGGCAGCTGAAGGCTTTTTCTGGCAGGGACTCCCTTTGTAAACTTTGGATACTTTGTAGACTTGGTAAACTCTCAAGGCAAAAAATGGCCAGGCTCCACTGTGTGGGAAGATACCTTTTCCACTATCTCTAGAGTGCTAGGACTAAAGACATATGTCTATCATCAAAACTATTCTGGTTAATGTTAATTGTCAAAACTGGATTTTAGTTGCATCTTTAAATAAAGGATTATCCAAAGCTACTCACCAGGGAAGAGGAGAGTTAAAGGTAGATGTTAGTTGACCTGGAGTGCCTCATAGGCAGGATTTTCACTGATAATAAATACAGAAAATGTGGAGGAAATTGTCACATAGGCTCTAACATCCATTCCTCTGTCTTCTGACTGCAAAGGCACTCACCTCACATGCTCAATACTTCAATTTTATCCTGAATAGGATAACATTACTGTGTTAAAATACCATAGCTAAAGCAACTTGGAGAGGAAAGAGTTTCTTTGCTTTACACATTCACATTGCATTCCATCACTGAAGAGAAGGAAGTTAGGACAAAATCTCAAACAGGGTAAGAACCAGGACTCAAGGGCTGATACAGAGGATGTGGACAAGTGCTACCTTTTGGCTTGCTCAACCTGCTTTCTACAGAACCTCCTGAGCCCTAGCCCAGGGATGGCTCCACCCGAATTGCTCTGGGGGTCCTCCCACCAGTCAGGCTCTAGAGTTGGAATTTATGAAGGAATTTTAAAATTTGTAATCATCTCATTTCAGAGGACTCTAGCTTGTGTCAAGTTTACATAAAAGTAGCTAACACACCTCTTGAAACATGAGCCAGAATTAACTCTTCCTTCCTTATGTTGCTCTATTTCAGGAATTTGGTTACAGTAATGGGAAAAGTGAATAGAAGTGGTGTGTTTCTGTGCATGTGCTGATGTGCAAGCCTATATACATGTATAGGTATAGGTGTATATTAACACAAATATAGAGAAACCATGTCTGGGCAACACATACTAAGCATTCACAGAAAATCAGTTTCCATATAAGAGGGAGAGGTGATAACAGATGAGTACAATTTAAAATAAATTGGTTTTTGTCTTGCTTCTCTGTTTGTCTGTCTGCCTGTCTGTTAGCTTGGTTTTGGACAGAGCTTCTCTGTGTAGCTGTGGCTGTCCTAGAAATCCCTCTATAGGCTATGATGTCCTCTAAACTCAGAAATCTGCCTCCCTCTGCTTATGAGTGCTGAAATTAAAAGCATGTGCCACCATACCCAGCTATAAAATAAATCTTAACTGAAGAAGCCACAAGTAAAAGAGATATTTTAATAATTACTTATTCAAGAAATCCAGGTTCCTGTTGATAAAAGAAAAGAATTAAGAGAGGTGAAAGAAGTTTACTGAAAGAGTGTGCACTCAGGATAAGCTCATTTTGTTTTTTGGGTTTTTTATTTTGTTTGGTTTTTATTTGTTTGTTTCTTTGTTTCTTTGCTTGTTTTTATTAGATATTTTCTTAATTTATATTTCAAATGTTATCCCCTTTCCTGGTTTCCCCTCTGAAAACCCCATTTTCCATTCACCACCCTCTGATCACCAACCCATCCACGCCCACTTTCCTGTCCTGGCATTCCCCTATACTGGGACATCGAGCCTTCACAAGACCAAAGACCTCTCCTCTCATTGATGTCCCACAAGGCCATCCTCTGCTACATTTGTGGCTGAAGTCTTGAGTTCCCCCCTGTGTACTCTTTGGTTGGTGGTTTAGTCCCTGGGAGCTCTGAGGGTACTGGTTGGTTCCTCCTATGGGGCTGCAAAACCTTTCAGCTCCTTGAGTCCCTTCTCTAGCTTTTCAATTGGGGAACCTGTGTTCAGTTCAATGGCTGGCTGTAAGCATCTACTTTGGTATCTGTCAGGCACTAATAGAACCTCTCAGTAGACAGCTATATCAGGCTCCTGTCAGCCAGCACTTGTTGGCATTCACAAAAGTGTCTGGGTTTGATAATTTTTGTCTTCCTTCTTCTTGAGCTTCATATGGTCTGTGAATTGTATCTTGGGTATTCCGAGCTTCTGGGCTAATATTCACTTATCAGTGAGTGCATAGTGTGTTTTATTTTGTGATTGGGTTACCTCACTCAGGATGATATTTTCTAGTTCTGGCTATTTACCTAAGAACTTTATGAATTCATTGTTTTTAATAGCTGAGTAATACTCCATTGTGTAATTGTACCACATTTTCTGTATCCATCCCTCTGTTGAGGGACATCTGAGTTCTTTCCAGCTTCTGGCTATGATAAATAAGGCTGCTATGAACATATGTCCTCATGTGTCCTCATGACATGTTGGACTGTCTTCTAGGTATATGTCCAGGAGAGGTATAGCTGTGTCCTCAGGTAGTACTATGTTCAATTTTCTGAGGAACTGTCAAACTGATTTCCATAGTGGTTGTACCAGCTTGTAATCCCACCAGCAGCAAAGGAGAGTTCTTCTTTCTCCATATCATTGCCAGCATCTGCTGACTTCTCATTTTCACCCTACCTATTCACTATAGTACTTGAAGTCCTTGCCAGAGCAGTTTGACAACAAAAGAAGATAAAAGGGATACAAGTTGGAAAGGAAGAAGTCAAAATATCACTATTTGCAGATGATATGATAATATACTTATGTGACCCCAAAAATTCTACCAGAAAACTCCTAAACTTGATAAATAACTTCAACAAATTGGCTGGACATAAAATTAACTCTAACCAATCAGTGGCTTTCTTATACTCAAAGGATAAATGCCAGGAGACAGCCCTGGTGTGGGGATGTTTCTTCTTTCTTGTAGATGATTTTTGAGGCAGCAGAGGGGAAGAATGTAGGTGGAGGGTAAGACTTTGCCTTATGATTCTGGTGTAAGACGTTGTCTTACAAGAAATTTAGGGTTGCTGTATAATAAAAATCTTACTTATCTAAGTCTAAGTTACTATGTTATTGTAGCTGACCTGCCTTCTGTGATCCTCTGAGGCCAGAAACTGCAGTTTCTGGCACTTAGCACCTCATCCTAAAACAGCAGGAGATTAAATAAAGGATTAATTGCTACAGCCTTTCCCCTATTGTCCAGATACTTCTTGCGTTTTGGGCTAGGGAGAAGTTTGGAGCAATAAACTTCCTTTGAACCAGGAGAAGAGAATAACACAGAAGGAAAAAGTTTTACATAAGTGAATATGCATAATCTCCTATAAATTCAAATAGGGATTCATTCATGCTCATTTACTCACTCATACATTTCCATTCATATCCAGTTGGACCCAGCTTGCATGCATTCTCACAATTACATACTTACACACACACACACACACACACACACACACACACACGCATACATTCTCACCATTACATACTTACACACACATCCATAAATACATATGCATATGGAGCAAAAGGCCAAGCACTGGTGCAGAAAGAACTCACTCATTCTGGATGCAAAATGGAGCTCCAATCTTTACTACATAGAGAAAGAAAAGGCTTCTACCCTTTTAATGCTAAGTGAATTAAACTCATGTTTGTAAGAAAAAAAGCTTTGATTATTTTTAAAATAAGACTAAGCCTGCCTTGTCCTTCCCATGGGACCTGTTCTGTCCCGTGGTAAGGAGAAGCCTGCCTGTTCCTTCTGCTCTCTGCACCATCTTTTTTTACCTCTTTCCCTCTGAATTCTACACATTGCTTTCTTAGTATTTTATGTTACTTATAGTATCTAAGTTATTCCACTCTGCATTCTCCTTCTAATCTAAAACATGTTGTGTCTAAAAACTTCTCTTCAGCTCACTTCTCTCAGCTCAGCTCTTCTCACTTCCGTTCCTCTCACCTCAGTCCCCCAGTTCTGTCTTCTCTTTGTCCTCAGCCCTTAAGCATGTTTCCGAATACATGACCACATGTTAAAAAGTTCATTAAAAGTTCACACAGAAAATCAAGTCATAAATTGAAATAGAAGTTTACAACCGAGGATGTATACATGCATGTTCATTAGAAGTTATTATCTAGCTAAACAACCATCACCTGTCTCAGCTCCACAGGTTCTCTGAGTAGGAGAAAGTCTGGTTACCATCTAAGAGCTATTAGCTGCTGACACTTGGGAGACTGGTAGAGTTCTCATTGCAGTTTTGACTATCAGAAAAGGGTCTAATTTCAGTCCCATTATAAAAGAGCTGAATAATCACAGATGTAATTTTAGGATCATCATTAAGATTTGAGTCATCTATTTGCCTATATAGCATCACTACAAGACAGTACATCTTCACGGATCATCAGAGACCTCCTCCAAAGGGATGTACTATTACTTAGTGATTGTTATGTATGTTTAATAATAACAGGAAAATCATATTAATAGCAGGAATCTTTCCTAAATTGAATCAAGTCCAAGTAGATCAAGGACTTCCACTTAAAACCATATACACTGAAACTAATAGAAAAGAAAGTGGGGAAGAGCCTAAAGCACATGGGCATAGGGGAAATTTTCCTGTAACAGAACACCAATAGCTTCTGCTCTAAGATCAAGAATTGACAAATTCATAAAATTGCAAAGGTTCTGTGAGGCAAAGGACACTGTCAGTAGGACAAAATAGCAACCAACAGATTGAGAAAAGGTCTTTACCAATCTCACATGATAGTGGGCTAGTGTCCAATATATAAAAAGAGCTCAAGAAGTTAGACCCCAGAGAACCAAATAGTTCTGTTAAAAAGATGGTGTACAGAACTAAACAAACATTCTCAACTGAAGAATGTGGAATGGCTGAGAAGCACTGAAAGAAATGTTCAACATCCTTAGTCATCAGGGAAATGAAAATCAAAACAACCCTGAGATTCCACCTCACACCAGTCAGAATGGCTAAGATCAGAAACACAGGTGACAGCAGATGATGGCTAGGATATGGAGAAAGAGAAACAATCCTCCATTGCTGATGGGATTGCAAGCTGGTACAACTCTGGAAATCAGCCTAGCAGTTCCTTAGAAAATAGGGCATAGTACTATCTGAGGACCCAGCAATACCATTCCTGCCTGGGCCTATAACCAAAAGATGCTCCAACATGTAACAAAGACCCATCAGAATGGCTAAGTTAAGCTCATTTTGAATGGGGAGTTTAGAATGATCTTAGAGTGTTGGAATTCTCTAAGGATTAAAAGCATAGAGCTGTACCTTTCAGTAAATCTGTAATCAAAATGTAATTCTCGATTATATCTCCTGTCAATGATGTAACACTCAATTATAACCCTAAAGTGAATGTATTCATGAGCAACTGGAACATATAAATATACCACAAAGTCTATTGAACTGTTCTGTTTTATGACTTCTATAACATCCTTTCTATAATAACCCCCCCCCGTATTTTTATGTATGTCAAAGAAGCTATACAATGACATTCATTTGGAAATAAAGACTAAATGTATATGAAAAGAAAGTCTATCATAATCTTTATGCATGCTGACTCTAGTGACTATGCCAACTTAAAAGGTTTAAAAAGAAAAAACAAATACCTTCAGAATATTGTACAAAGCAAACCTCTTTATTAAAGTAGATATGCATAGGGTTTGTCTCCTCTAAGTCCTCATATAAAACAGACTCAGTAATTGATTAAGTTACATGAAGGAGTAGAGTCTCTGCTTTTGGACATTCTACTAGTGATTTTGTTGGTGCTATTTATTTTTTTTTAATGGTCATATTTATGACTGCCATTTTACTCTCTAAATTTAATGTCTCCTTTAGCATTTTGTCAATCTTCATATCCTTTATGTGTCCTACATAAATAGGCCTCTCATTTATAATCATCCTCTAAAGTCATGTCTTCTAGAAGTTCACATTGACATCTGACAAGAGCAGTCCTTAGTGATTAAAACTGGATTTAATGAAGAGAAGTTCCACATTCATGAAGAGAGCTGTGGACTTTTATAATTTTGTAGTCTTTGTCTCCATCTGGTAGAGGCAATAAACCTTCAGTTTATACAGTGTCAAGTACAACAACCTGATGTGATTCCTATATTTTAATTCAGCTATGAAATTTGTCCCAAATATAAGCCAGCCAGATGAGCTAATGTGATGCTAGATTTATGTGAGAAATCCCAGTATATATTTAAGTTAGTGGTATTTCTTTTTAATGCTTTGAATTCTGAGAATTCAAGAATATAGGGACCAAGTATGGGGTGTCGTGTGGCTTTTCAAGAATGACTTTGACCTATACCTTATTTTCTTCCAAAGCCTAAGAAAAAACTCATATGACCTTTCTCTCTCCCTCTCTCTGTCTCTGTCTCTCTCACTCTCTCTCTCTCTCTTTCTCTCTCTCTCTCTTCTCTTTTTCTCTTGCATGGATGTATGAGGGAGTGTGTGTTTTACTTAAATAAACAATACTATTGCACTAATTTTTACCTATAAAATATAATTAAAATGATAAAGAAAATTCATTAATCAAATTGCATTGCTTTAACACTAATGTTTCTGTTTGTACCATTTGTACAACATCACTCTTACCCGTTAATTTCAATTTCAGCAAGTTCTTATTCTACATGTAGGTTTCTTATAGGACATGAATAACTTGGGCTTTGCAGTTTATTTCATATTCATAAATTGTTTTAAACTCAAGACCTCAGTATGTTTATCAATAGAACCAGCAATTCTTTTTTTTCCTATATTTTCTTTATTTACATGTCATAGAATATCTCCTTTCCCAGGTTCCCCTCTGAAAAATAATAAAATAAAATAAAAAACAAAAACAAAAACAAATCCCTGTTCCCCCCCCTCCCCCCTCCTCACCTCTCCTGTTTACTGGTCTTGGCATTCCCCTACAATGGGGCATAGAACATTCACAAGACCAACGGCCTCTCCTCCCATTGATGACCGACTTGGACATCCTCTGCTATACATATGTTGCTGGAGCCATTAGTTCAATCATGTGTACTCTTTGGTTGGTGGTTAACTCCCTGGGAGCTCTGAGGGTACTGGTTAGTTCATGTTATTCCTTTTAAGGAGCTGCAAGCCCTTCAGCTCCATAGGTCCTTTCTCTAGCTCCTTCCTTGGGGACCCTGTACTCAGTCCAATGGATGCCTGTGAGCCTCCACTTCTGTATTAGTCCGGTACTGTTAGAGCCTCTCAGGAGACAGCTATATCAGGCTCCTATCAGCTAGCACTTGCTGGCATCCACAATAGTGATTGGATTTGATGATTGAATATGGGAAGGATTCCTAGCTGGAGCAGTCTCTGGATTGTCCTTCCTTCAGGCTCTGCCCCATACTTAGGCTCTACAACTCCTTCCATGGGTATTTTGTTCCCCATTTTATGAAGGAATGAAGTATCCACATTTTGATCTTCCTTCTTCTTGAGTTTCTTGTGAGTTGTGGATTGTACTTTGTGTATTCCTATATTCTGGGCTAATATCCACTTATCAGAAAGTGCATACCATGTGTGTTCTTTTGTGATTAGGTTACCTCACTCAGGATGATATTCTCCAGGTCCATCCATTTCCCTAAAAATTTCATAAATACATTGTTTTTAAGAGCTGAGTAGTACTCCATTGTGTAGATGTTCCACATTTTCTGTATCCATTCCTCTGTTGAGGGACATTTGGGTTGTTTCCAATTTGTGGCTATTATACGTAAGGCTGCTACGAACATAGTGGAGCATGTGTCCTTATGACATGTTGGAGCATCTTCTGGGTATATGCCCAGGAGTGGTATAGCTGGGTCCTCTGGTAGTACTATGTCCATTTCTTGAGGAACACCAAAATGATTTCCAGAGTGGTTTTATCAGCTTGCAATTCCACCAGCAATGAAGGAGTTTTTGTCTTTCTCCACAACCTCTCCAGCATCTGCTGAAACCTGAGTTTTTTATCCTAGCAATTCTGCTGGAGTGAGGTGGAATCTCAGAATTGTTTTGATTTGCATTACCCTGATGAGTATAGATGGTGAACATTTCCTTAGGTGCTTCTCAGCCATTCGGTATTAGTCAGTTAAAAATTCTTTGTTTACCTCAGTACCCCATTTTTAATAAGTTCCTCTTATTAAAAGGTACTTTTATCTTGTGAAGGTTCTATGCCGCATTGTAGGGGAATGCCAAGGCCAGTAAACAGGAGAGGTGAGGAGGGGGAGGGGAGAGGGAACAGGGGTTTGTTTTTGTTTTTGTTTTTTATTTTATTTTATTATTTTTCAGAGGGGAACTTGGGAAAGGAGATATTCTATGACATGTAAATAAAGAAAATATAGGAAAAAAAAGAATTGCTGGTTCTATTGATAAACATACTGAGGTCTTGAGTTTAAAACAATTTATGAATATGAAATAAACTGCAAAGCCCAAGTTATTCATGTCCTATAAGAAACCTACATGTAAAATAAGAACTTGCTGAAATTGAAATTAACGGGTAAGAGTGATGTTGTACAAATGGTACAAACAGAAACATTAGTGTTAAAGCAATGCAATTTGATTAATGAATTTTCTTCTTCATCATCATTTCTTTGGTTCTCTGGAGTCTAACTTCTTGAGTTTTTGTATATATTGGATATTAGCTCTCTATTAGATATAGGATTGGTAAAGATCTTTTCCCCTATTTGTTGGTTGCCATTTTGTCCTATTGACAGTGTCATTTGCCTTACAGAAGCTTTGCAATTTTATGAGGTCCCATTTGTCAATTCTTGATCTTAGAGCATAATATATTGGTGGTGTGATCAGAAATTTTCCTCCTGTGTCCATGTGCTCGAGGCTCTTCCCCACTTTCTTTTCTATAAGTTTCAGTGTATCTGGTTTTATGTGGAGGTCCCTGATCCACTTGGACTCGAGCTTTGTACAAGGAGATAAGAATGGACCAATTTACATTCTTCTACTTACTAATTGCCAGTTGAGCCAGCACCATTTCTTGAAAATGTTGCCTTTTTCCAACTGGATGGTTTTAGCTCCTTTATCAGATATCAAGTTTGCCAAAGATTTGTGGGTTCATTCTGGGTCTTCAATTCTATTCCATTGATCTACCTGCCTTTCAGTGTACCAATACCATGCAGTTTTTATCACAATTGCTCTGTAATACAGCTTAAGGTCCCGGATGGTGATTCCACCAGAGGTTCCTTTATTGTTGAGAATACTTTTGGCTCTGCTGGGATTTTTGTTACTCCAGATGAATTTGCAAATTACTCTTTCTAAGTCTGTGAAGAATTGAGTTGGAATTTTGATGAGGATTGCATTGAATCTGTAGATTGCTTTGGGCAAGATGGCCATTTTTACTATATTAACCCTCCAAATCCAAGAGCATGGGGGATCTTTCCATCTTCTGAGATCTTCTTCAATTTCCTTCTTCAGAGACTTGAAGTTCCTGTCATACAGATCTTTTACTTGCTTAGAGTCATATCAAGGTATTTTATATTATTTGTGACTATTGTGAAGGGTGTTGTTTCCCTAATTTCTTTCTCAGCCTGTTTATCCTTTGTGTAGAAGAAGGCCACTCATTTGCTTGAGTTAATTTTATATACAGCTACTTTGCTGAAGTTGTTTATCAAGTTTAGGAGATCTCTTGTGGAATTTTTAGGGTTACTTAATTATATTATCATATTATCAACAAATAGTGATAATTTGACTTCTCCCTTTCCAATTTGTATCCCTTTGATCTCCTTTTGCTGTCTAATTGCTCTGGCTAGGACTTCAAGTACGATATTGAATAGGTAAGGAGATAGTGGGCAGCCTGTCTAGTCCCTGATTTTAGTGGGATTGCTTCAAGTTCTCTCAATTTAGTTTGATGTTGGCAACTGATTTGCTGTATATTGCTTTACTATATTTAGGTATGGGTCTTGAATTCCTGATTTTCCAAGACTTTTATCATGAAGTGATGCTGGACTTTGTCAAATGTATTCTCAGCATCTAATGAGATGATTATTTTTTTCTTTGAGTTTGATTCTATAGTGAAATTCGTGATGGCTTTCTATATATTGAACCATCCCTGCATCCCTGGGATGAAGCCAATTTGATCATGATGGATGACATTTTGATGTGTTCTTGGATTCTCTTTGCAAGAATTTTATTGAGTATTTTTGTATCGATATTCATAAGTGAAACTGGTCTGAAGTTGTCTTTCTTTGTTAGGTCTTTGTGTTGTTTTGGTCTAAGAGTAATTGTGGCTTCATAAAATGAATTGGGTAAAGTACCTTCTGTTTCTATTTTGTGGAATAGTCTGAAGAGTGTTGCTACTAGGTCTTCTTTGAAGGTCTGATAAAACTCTGCACTAAACCCATCTGGTACTGGTCTTTTTTTGGTTGGGAGACTACTAATGACTGTTTCTATTTCCTTAGGAGATATGGGACTGTTTAGATCATTTATCTGAATTTGATTTAACTTTTGTACCTGCTATCTGTCTAGAAAATTGTTCATTTCATCCAGGTTTTCCAGTTTTATTGAGTTTAGGCTTTTGTAGTAGGATCTCATGATTTTTTGGATTTCCTCTATTTCTGTTGTTATGTCTCCTTTTTCATTTCTGATCTTATTAATTAGGATACTGTCTCTGTGCCCTCTAGTTATTTGATTTTCTCAAAGAACCAGCTCCTCGTTTTGTTGATTCTCTGTAAAGTTCTTTTTGTTTCCATTTGGTTGATTTCAGCCCTAAGTTTGATTATTTCCTGTCTTTGACTCCTCTTGGGTGAATTTGCTTCTTTTCATTCTAGAGCTTTCAGATGTGCTGTCAAATTGCTGGTATATGCTCTCTCCACTTTCTTTTTTGGAGGCACTTAAAGCTATGAGTTTTCCTCTTAGGACTTCTTTCATTGTGTCCCATAAGTTTGGGTATGTTGTGGCTTCATTTTCATTAAATTCTAGAAAGTCTTTAATTTTATTTTTTTATTTCTTCTTTGACCAAGTTATCATTGAGTAGAGTGTTGTTAAGCTTCCATGTGTATGTGGGCATTCGATTGTTTATGTTGTTATTGAGGAGCAGCCTTAGTCCTGATAGGATGCAAGGAATTATTTCAATATTCTTGTATCTGTTGAGGCCTGATCTGTGACCAATTATATTGTCAATTTTGGAGAAGGTACCATGAGATGCTGAGAAGAAGGTATATCCTTTTGTTTTAGGATTAAAAAGTTCTATAGATATCTGTTAAATCCATCTGTTTCATAACTCCTGTTAGTCTCACTGTGTCTTTCTTTAGTTTCTGTTTCCATGATCTGTCTGTTGCAGAGAGTGTGGTGTTGAAACCTCCCACTATTATTGTGTGCAGTGCAATGTGTGCTTTGAGCTTTAGTAAAGTTTTTTTTATGAATATAGATGCCTTTGCATTTGGAGCATAGAGGTTCAGAATTGAGAGTTCATCTTGGTATATCATACCTTTGATCAGTATGAAGTGTCCCTCCTTATCTTTTTTGATCACTTTAGGGTAAAATTCGATTTTATTCGATATTAGAATAGCTACTGCAACTTTTTTCTTGGGACAATTGTCTTGAAAAATTGTTTTCCAGTCTTTTATTCTGAGGTAGTGTCTGTCTTTGACACTGAGGTGGGTTTCCCATATAAACAAAATGTTGGGTCCTGTTTATGTACCCAGTCTGATAGTCTATATCTTTTTATTGTGGACTTAAGTTTATTGATATTAATAGATATTAAGGAAAAGTAATTATTGCTTCCTGTTATTTTTGTTGTTAGAGTTGGAATTCTGTTTATGTTGCTATGTTCTTTTAGTTTTTTTTGAAGATTACTTTTTTGCTTTTTCTAGGATGTAGTTTCCCTCCTTGTTTTGAAGTTTTCTGTTTATTACCTTTTGAAGGGCTGCATTTGTGTAAATATATTGTGTAAATTTGGTTTTGTCATGGAATACCTCAGTTTCTCCATCTATGGTGATTGAAAGTTTTGCTAGGTATAGTAGCCTGGGCTGGCATTTGTGTTCTCTTAGGGTCTGTATAACATCAACCCAGGATCTTCTGACTTTCATCGTCTCTGGTGAGAAGTCTGGTGTAATTCTGATAGGCCTGCCTTTATATGTTACTTGACTTTTTTTCCTCACTGCTTTTAATATTCTTTCTTTGTTTTGTGCATTTGGTGTTTTGACTATTATATGGCAGGAGGAATTTCTCTTCTGGTCCAGTCCATTTGGAGTTCTATAGGCTTCTTATATACTCATGGGCATCTCTTTATTTAGGTTAGGAAAGTTTTCTTCTATAATTTTGTTGAAGATATTTACTGGCCCTTTAAGTTGGAGGTATTCACTCTCTTCTATACCTATTATGCTTAGGTTTGGTCTTCTCATTGTGTCTTGGATTTCCTGGATGTTTTGGTTTAGGAACTTTTTGTATTTTGTGTTTTCTTTGACTGTAACCAGCAATTCTTAGACTCAATTTATCTTCCAATTGTCCTTCCAATCATTCAGAACAAAAGTATATACATATGTATATAAATATATGTACATATGCATATATGTATATGCCACTATACATTTTAAATTTCTTTTATATATTATATTAATATATGATATATTACAATATCTAAAATATAAACAAGATATTATGTTTTTCTTTTTTTTTCTTTTTCTTTTGGTTTTTCTAGACAGGGTTTCTCAGTGTAGCCCTGGCTTTCCTGGAACTCCCTTGTAGATCAGGCTGACCTTGAAGTCAGAAATCCACCTGCCTCTGCCTCCCAAGTGTTGGGATTAAAGGCGTGCACCATCACTGCCTGACGGATATTCTTTGTTTCTAAGTTCATGAAATTGTCTAACCCAAAACTCTAACTACAAAATAATTTCTTCAATTAGGAATAAATTTCAAAACTAGTAGCAATCACTCAGATGTCCTTTCCCAAGACCCAGGCAGACCTACCTTCTTTCTGGATGTATTTGCTTATACATAATATATTATGTATAAGGAATTATATTATCTGTAAAATACTGTTTGCTCTATTTACTCAGAAGTAATGTTTTCTAGATCAGTACATGCTGTAATAGATTTTAATAGTTGTTTATGTGCTTAAAAATACTCATTATATAGGTGTTATATTTCCTATTTTATGAAAATTAAAATTTTACCTTCATATAGTTTTATATGTGATTTTACAAAAAAGTATATGTATTGTATAGAGACATATTTTTATGTTTTTTAATCTTCATACCTAGAAATAGAATTATTAGACCTATTGTAACTATCATTAACTTTTTGAAAACAATTAAATTGTTTCCTTAGGACAAATTTCACTTTACATTCTTTCCTGCAATATATAAAAGTTCCACAACTTTGAAAAATTTGGTATTGCTCAGTTATTGATGTTTGCCATCATGCTTTTGCTTTTCAGTCCTCTTGTTACTAATTATCCTGAATATTCTTGATAGCTCATTGGCTGTCCTTTTAGAACAAAATGTCCTCACATCATTTGCCTCCTTATGTATATATATTACTGATGTAAGATTTTCTTAGACAATGAGAATAATGAAAGTTTGTCAGATGCTTGGTTTACTAATATTGCATCCCCTTATTTTTACGTTCTTGATAAGATATTGTGATTTTTTTTATATGTTTAGCCTAGGAAGTGGCACCATTAGAAGTTATGGCCCTGTTGGAGTAGGTGTGTCACAGTGAGCATGGGCTTTAAGACCCTCATCCTAGAGGCCTGGAAGCATCTGATAGCAGCTTCAAATGCATATGTAGAACTCTCAGCTCCTTCTGCACCATACCAGCCTGCATATTTCTCCCTTACCATGTTCTTCCCTTGATGATAATGGACTGAACCTCTGAACCTGTAAGCCAGTCACAATTAAATGTTTTTATAAGAGTTGCCTTGGTCATCGTGTCTGTTCAGAGCATTAAAACCATAACTAAGACAGGTAACATAAAGGAAGACATTATTTACAGTAAAATTCTATAAGATTCAAAGATGTGTCCACTTTTTATGCCTTTGATATAAACATTTGTACAATGTTAAACAAAAATAAAATATTACAAGATACATTTTCATTCTCAGCATGCAGAAGGTTTGGCAAGATATTGCCTCAAATATGAAACTAATGTGAGTTATATATGATATTATACTAGACTAACTAAAAACTCATATGAAGACCCTTTCTCAAACACACACACACACACACACACACACACACACACACACATACACACACACAATTACTTAGATTAACTCAGTTACATTACTAAGGCTAATGATATTGTTCCTAAAACATGTACAATTTCAAATTTTACATTTATGCTTTCCTTTTATGTTATATGGATCATGTGCTAATTCAAATCCATTCTTATATATGTAAATATTCAATTGCCCACACAGGGTTTGTTAAAATGACAATTTATTGTCATAAATGTTAAATATATGTGCAACTTCGGGTGTAATTTACACTAAAGTATATCCTTCAATGTTTCTTCAACAGCAAGACTTTATTGTTTGTTTATTTGATTGTTTTTTCGAGACAGGGTTCATCTGTATAGCCCTGACTGTCCTGGAGCTCACTCTGTAGACCAGGCTGGCCTCGAACTCAGAAATCCACCTGCCTCTACCTCCCAAGTGCTGGGATTAAAGGCATGTGCCACCACTGCCCATCCAGAAAGACTTTAACAACCCAATTGTTTTAATTTTTTTCCTAAAATATTCCTTATTTTTTATTCCTTAAGGCTAGTGTTTCTTGATAGAATTTTTGGTTCATATTTCGTAACACTTTCATTTTGGTGTGAATTTTGTAGTATTTGAACCAATTTGAAATATACCTCAACAATATATAAAAACAATTCCAGCAAGTGTGAGACACTTAGTCGTATGTATTACAATAACTTGTCAGTCCCTAAAGTTTATAAATTTAACTTTTATGTTCCTACTGCCTTCTCTCCTTCAGATTAAAATGTTTGTTTATTTATGTATTTATTTATTTTTGGTTTTTTGGTTTTTTGGTTTGTTGTGTTTTGTTATGTCATTTCTATGAAATTTTTGTCTGTCATTTTCCATTCTATTAATATACTCATTTAAGTGATAGTTTATTGGATATATAAGTTATATTTAATCCCTAAGTTTAGATCGATAGACAAATAGGTATGTACATAAGTATGTTGATTGACAGATGATAAGTAGATATTTAGATAGATAGTAGATAGATTGCAGATAGATAATAGGTACTTAGAATATTTCATTTTTTATTAATTTAGAACATATTTGGTTTAATTTTAAACAATGCCTAATGATCATAATAGGTAACTTAGCTAGTTTTTCTAACCAATTATATGTCTGAGCTGGCAATTTTTAGTAATTCTAAGCAAATGATTTATTTATTAAAATTGAATATTCTATAAGTAAATATTGAATTATCAAAATATTTTTGTTTAAAAAGTGTTACTGTACATAAATTTTGTGCACACACAGAGTATATATGTCTGCATATATGTATTTCCTAAAATCTAATTTTCAGTACGCCTGTTAGTTTTTAAAAATCAAGACTTTGAATCAAATTCTATAATTTTTTTTAACTTAAATATTCCTTAACTTTTATTTCTTAGCGTTTTTCTAAATAGACTGTTTAGTTGATGGTATCTTTTTTGTTTTTTTTTACATTTATTCAATATAATAAAAATAAAGATAAAACAAATAGAAAATGTAAACATGAATATTTTAAATTCATTTCTTAACTATTTTTGTGAGTAATTCAAATTATTTTCATTTCTTTTTTTATTGAATATTTTCTTTATTTGCATTCAAATGTTATCACCATTGTAGCCCCCCCAAGAAACCCCTATGCATCCTCCTCCACCTGCTTCTATGAGGGTGTTCCTTCACCTGCCACCTACCCACTTCTGCCGTGGCATTCTCCTCTGAGAAGAAGTAACAAGCATGTGCTTAGATGTTCTGGTTAAGATACAGTAAGGAAGAAGACAAGAAGAAAGTTTTACTTAAGTAATTTAATTACAGTTTTATCATTCTCTTAAGCATTTTTATCCATTTCAGTCTGATTTGTATGCATTTTAAGTTTAATTACTTTGAGTATATAACATGAATAAAAGTATTAGGCTATCCCAAAAAAAAAAACAAAAAAAAAGGATTAGACTATTCAATGAAATTTCAGATAAATTTAATGAATTTATTTATGGTGGTTAAACTTACAACTTATTAAAAGAGAAATCATGCTTGCCTATTTTTGAAATTTTTGAAGAGAATGCAGTCTTATTAGAGGTAGGAATGTGCACAGAGAAATGCTGTATCATTAGAGACTTAGAGAACTGGGAAAGCCTCAGTGTTAATGATGAATCAACACTGTAGTGTTACAGCTGTGCTTCCATGACAGTCTAGTTACAAATCTCTTGTCTTAATCACCTATTGTTAGCTTGACTTAATTGCATTGCCAAAATTTTCACAAGATGGTTTTATTCCTATTGAGACAATGAAACACTACATTATTTTCTGAAAAAAAACCTTACATTTTCCCAATCATTAGTAAGATTTATTTATATAAAAAATTACATACCATTCAACTGTTCCTAGATACATTTGCATTTTATATTGGCAAAATTTGTTATCGAATTGATATTTTGATGAACCATTGGTAAAACTTCCTTTGGATGGATATTCTATGGAGCACACTAACATGTTAAAAGCCATGAGAAGTCATGTATCTGTTAATCATTGATAGATGGCAGTTAAGACTTATCTTTGAAAAAATATATTTTTAAATCAAATAATATGCTGATTATTAAGAATATCACCCCAAGCAGGATTAAATCAGTCAGTAACTCTATAGTCATCGGAAGAAAAGATCAGTTATTCGCCTCCTGTTGAAATTGTCTTTTCCCAGGTGGTCAATTGCACTTGTCAGCTGTTATTTTGGAAAACGTACAGAATTTAATACATGAGGTATATCAAACTAACTACATTAGGAATGTACCAGATGTCAACATGGCGTCTGCCCAACATCATCTTCTGGGAAAAGTGAGTTCCAAATGCAGACAGTCTACGATTAGCCTGAAAAAATGATGATAAGTCTCACCATCTGTTGCACATTTTACAACTAATTGTGATTTGTTTTCTCTAAATCACATATTTTCTTTGTTATATGAAAAACAAGATATCACGGCATGTCTCTCACCTTTAATGACACAATTGTTATCACATAGAGGAGAACATTTATACATTGATTTTATGGAAAATGTGTACCACTAGAGTGAATAAAATTTCAGTTTTATGTATATGTGGAGTATCTCTGAATGTATTAATATTATGGGAAGGTGTTGAGGCCTAGCACCTGTCCATACATACAGATAAACAGATATCTTCGTAAACATGGATGGATGGATAGAACAAAATGTTATTTAGAAAATTATCTCATATTGATATGAACTAAGTAGTACCCTCAGAGCTCCTAGGGTCTCAACCAACAACCAAAGACAGCACATGGAGGGGTCTGATTGTTCTGGCAGCATGTGTATAGTAGAGGATTGCAAATTCGATCAGCAATAGGAGGAGAGGACCTCAGCCCTGTGAAGGTTCAGTGCCCCAGTGTAGGGGAATGCCAGGGCCAGAAAGTGGGAGAGGGCAGGGTGGCAGGCATGGGGAAGTGGGAGGCAACAGGGGTTTGTTTTTGTTGTTTTTGTTTGTTTCTTTGTTTTTTGGAGGGGAAACTGGGAATGGAGAAATTTACATGTAAATAAAGAAAATATCTAAAAAAAAAAAAAAGAAAAAGAAAATTATCTCACAATTCAATGTTAAAACAGGATTAACAAAGTGATATTGCTAAAAAGTTCAAAGCAGTGTTTCATACTGCAAGCTCCTGGTAAGTTCAAAGAGACAGTTGTTTTTAATTTTTTTCCTTTTTTTCTTTTTAAATTTTTTATTGATTTATTCTTTTATATTTACATTTTTAAGTTTATTTATTTATTTATTTTTCACAGTCTAGATTTTTATTCCCTTCCTGGTCCCCCCTCTGACTGTTCCATATCTCATCTCTCCTCCCTGCCCCCTGTCTCCACAAAGATGTCCCCACACACCACCAGACCTCTAAACTCCCTGGGATCTACAGTCTCTTGAGTGTTAAGTGCCTCTTTTCTGATTGAACCCAGACCTGGCAGTGCTCTGCTGTATATGTGTTGGGGTCTCCTTATCAGCAGGTATAATCTGAGTGGTGGGTGGTCCAGGTTAATTGAGTCTGCTGGTCCTCCTACAAGGTCACCTTTCTCCTCAGCTTCTTCCAACTTTTCCCTAACTCAACCACAGGAGTTAGCAGCTTCTATCTATTGGTTGGTTGCAATATCAGCAGCTGCTTGTTGGGTCTTTCAGAGGGCAATTATGATAGGTCCCTTTTGTTAGCACTCCATAGCCTCAGTAATATTGTCAGACCTTGGGATGTCCCCTTGAATTGGATCCCATTTTGGGCCTATTGCTAAACCTTTGTTTCCTCAAACTCCCCTCCATTTCCATCCCTGAAGTTCTTTCAGGCAGAAACAATAATGGCTCAGAATTTTGACTGTGGGAGGGCAACCCCATTCCTCACATGACGCCCTGTCTTTCTGCTGGAGGTGGGCTCTACAAGTTCCCTGTCCTCACTGTAGGTCTTTTCATCTAAGGTCCCTTGCTTTGAGTACTAAGAGTCTCTCATCTTCCAGGTCTCTAGTACATGCTAGAGGGTTCCCCTAACCTCCTAGGTTGCCTATTACCATTCTTTCTGCTGGTCATCAGGACTTCAGTTATTTTCCCCAGACCCAATGCCAGATCCTGTTTCCCTTCCCCTCCTGCCCCAAGTCCACTTCCCTTCTCAGGTCCCTCCCTCCCTTCTTGTGATAACTTTCTTCTCCCTTCCAACTGGGACTGAGATATCTAAGATCAAGAATTGATAAATGGAACCTCATGAAACTGGAAAGCTTCTGTAAGGCAAAGGATACAGTCAATAAGACAAATCGGCAATCTACAGATTGGGAAAACTTTTCACTTACCCCACATCCAATAGAGGACTAATATCAAAAATATATAAAGAACTCAAGAAGTTAACCACCAAAACACTAAATAACCTAATCAAAAAATGGGATATAGAACTAAAAGGAGAATTCACAACTGAAGAATCTCGAATGGCTGAGAAGCAACAAAAGAACTATTCAAAGTCTTTAGTGATCAGAGAAATGCAAATCAAAATGACCCTGAGATTCCACCTTCCACCAATCAGAATGGATAAGATCAAAAGCTTAGGGGATGTCAGGCAGTGGTTGCGCACACCTTTAATCCCAGCACTTGGGAGGCAGAGGCAGGTGGATTTCTGAGTTCGAGGCCAGCCTGGTCTACAGAGTGAGTTTCAGGATAGCCAGGACTACACAGAGAAACCCTGTCTCGAGAAAAACAAAACAAAACAAACAAACAAACAAACAAAAAAAAACCAAAAAAACCAAAAGCTTAGGGGACAGCACATGTTGGAGAGGATGTGGAGAAAGAGGAACATTCCTCCATTGTTAATAGGATTGTAAGCTGGTACAACCACTCTGCAAATGTATCATCTGGAGGTTCCTCAGAAAATTGAAAATAGATCTATCTGAAGATCCTGGAATACCACTCTTGGGAATATAGCCAAAAAATGCCCCACCATGCCACAGGGGCACATGTTCTATTATGTTCATAGCAGCCTTATTTGTGATAGCCAGAAGCAGGAAACAACCCAGATAAACCACGACAGAAAAAAATGGATACAAAAAATGTGGTTCATTTACCCAATGAAATAACTACTTAGCTATTATGAATGAGGAAGTCCTGATTTTTGCAAGCAATTGGACGGAGCTAGAAAATATCATTCTTAATGAGGTAACTCAGACACCAAAGGACATGCATGGTATGTACTCACTAAAAAGTGGATATTACCTCACAAAATGTACAGAATACAGCTTCATCCTGAGAACTAAATGTTTTCCTTTGAATACATATCTGTTCCAAGTCTATTTCTCTTTTTAGTGTGATTAGGAAAGCTCATTGTATTTCTTATTATGCAGCATTTACTTACCAATATGAGGAGTGAACTCAATGTATTGTTTTTTTTTCAGTTAATTAATTAATCTATTTATTTGCATTCCAATTTGCTCCTCTCCCAAAGTTCTTTACTCCATGCTCTCCTCCAGGTTGCCTTCAAGAGGTTTCACCACTCTCTCCCAGACTTCCCCTTTCCCTGGGGCATCAAGTCTCTTCAAGATTAGGAGTATCCTCTCCCACTGAGGCCAGACAAGGCAATCCTTTCTTACATATGTGCCCAGAGATAGGAACCAGGCTGAGTATCGTCTTAGACTGGTGGCTCAGACTCTGGGAACTCCCAAGGTGCAGGTTAGTACACAGTGTTGATCTCCTATGGGTTTGCCATCCCCTTCATTTCCTAAGTTCTTACTCTAACTCTCCCATATGGGTCCCTGACTTTTCTCCAATGATTGGTTGTAAGTATCTGCATCTGTTTCAGTCAGCTGCTGATATAGCCTCTCAGAGTACAGCCAGGATAGGTTACTTTTTGCAAGCACAACATAGCATCAGTAATAGCATCAGAGTTTGGTGCCAGACCATGGGATGGATCCAAAGTTGAATTTGTCACTAGGCAGCCTTTTCTTCAGACTCTATTTTGTCCTTGTACTTCTTTTAGTCAGGAACAATTCTGGGTCAAAATTTTGCAGGTGGATTGGTGTCTCTTCACAGGGCATCTTTTCTATCTACTGGAGGTGTTCTCTTCAGGTTCCATATACCCACTTTGCGCATTTCAACTTAGGTCACCCCATTCAATCCTTGGAGCCTCTCAAATCCCAGGACTGGCTATCCTCTGAGAGGATACCAGGAGTTGATTAGGAAAGATGTTGGTACTTACAGCCAACCACTAGACTGAGGTCTGAGACCTGTATGGAAGAGTTGGGAAAAGGATTGAAGGAGTTAATGGAGATGGTATATCCATAGAAAGACCAACACTGTCAACTAACCTGGATGCCTGGAATCTCCCAGAGACTAAGCCACCAACCACTACCCCATATGTAGGAGAGGATTGTCTTGTCTGGCCTTAGCCGGAGAGGATGTACCTGTAGAGACTTGATGCTCCAGCGAAGGGGACTGGGTAGGTAAGGTGGGTGTTGTTGGAGGGTTGGGAATGCATGGTGGGTAGCCCCCTCTCAGAGGCAAAGAGGAGGTAGATGGGGTGAAGAACTCTTGAAAGGGGAACTGGAAAGGGGGAATACATTTGGAATGTATGTAAATAAAAGAATTTATAAAATAAAGAAGTTAAAAAGAGAAAATATATCTAAACGATAGGAGAAAACAGACATACAAGAGAAAACAATGTCTTTTCTCTGTTATGCTACGTATTATGATAACTTCTGACTTCATTCATTTACCTACACATTTTATAATTTCATTTTTCTTAATGAACATTAAGAATGGTGTAATAACATTACACCATGTAAACATGCCACACTTATTTACTTGTCTTGGTCGCTTTTTTTTATTACAATGAAGAAACACCATGGCCAAGACAATGTTTTACATAAATGACTCTGTTTAATGGCTAAGAGATACAGAGGGTTAAAACTTAGGGTCATCATGACGGGGTGCAAGCAAGCAGGCAGGCAGGCATGGTGCTAGAACAGTAAAAGTTTACATCTGATGTGCAAACACAAGATAGAGAGACAGAAGGAACTGGAAATGGGTTTTCTGAATCCTCAAAGCCTAAACCCCAGTAGTACACCTTCTGCCACAAGACCATAACTCCTATATACCAAAGACAGACACACCAAGTGTTTCGTATCCACAAATATTCAAACATGTTACGATTCAGAGGCCATTTTCACTCAAGGTACTGCAACATTAATTAGTAGAGGGGCTTCTAAGGCTCTTTCTAGTTTCTACCTATTATTAATACACCAGCAATGTACACTGTCTAGCCAGTGTCTTTTTAGTAGTACATCATGTTTTTTGGGTATGTGGTAAACCTGGGTCTTGTGGTAAATATTATTCTCAGCTTAGTGTGGAACCACTACACTGTTTTCCATAATGTACAAGTTTACACTCTCACCATTAAGGAATAAGTGTTGACATCTACATCCTTGACAGCATTAAGTTGTCATTTATCTTAGTATCTTGGCCATTCTTGCAAAGATAGGATTTGATCTCCAAACAGCTTTGACTTGGATTTCCTGACTACTAAGACTGCTGCACATTTTAAAAGTGTTTCTCAGACTTTATTGTTTTATTTTGTGAGATATTTAAATCTATTTCAATTTTTTATTATATATTTTTATTGGTTATTTTATTTACTTTCATTTTAAATATTATGTCCCTTCCCAGTTAATCCCCATATTTACCCCCTATATCCTCTGCTTCTGTGAGGGTGCTCCCTTCCAAACCACCCCTTCCTGCTTCTGCTTCCTGGCATTCCTCAACCCTGGGTCATCATCAAGCCTCCACAGGTGCTCCCCTCCCATTGGTGCCAGATAAGGCAATCCTCTGCTACATATGCAGCTGTAGCTATGGGTCCCTCCATGTGTACTCTTTGGTTTGTTGTTTAGTCCCTGGGGAGCATTGGGTGGTATGGTTGTTTGATATTGTTGTTGACAGGAGCCTGGTATAGCTGTCCCCTGAGAGTCTGTGTCAGACCCTGACCAATACAGATGAGGATGCTCACAGCCAACCTTTGGGCTAAGCATGGGGGGAATCACAGTGGGGGAATTAACGACTGAAGGAGCTGAAAGGGTTAGCAACCCCACAAGAAGAACAACAATATTTACAACAAACTTTTATTGGGTTCATTTTCTTATGTTCAGGTGTTTTTTTAAAAAATATTTGTCTATTTGAAATAATAAAAATTTGTCTGCATATTTGATAAAATTCCTAGACTGCTTCTTTGTTCAAATAACAATGTCATTTGGTAGAGAGTCTTTTTATTGTTCTGATCTCCTATTTATTGATTATTAATGACTTCCTGTTAGGATTCTATTCAGATTATCCTTCTATGTGTCAGTGAATATATTCCATACATTCTCATCTTCTAACTTCAGAGTATGAAATCCTAAACTGTATCGTTTGACCCATTTGATGTTGAGTGTTCTACAGGGTAAGAGATGAAGATCTGTGTGTAAACTTTTACAAGAAATTGCCTAGTTTTACCTGTACTATTCATTGGATGGTGGCAGATTTTTCACTATACACTTTTAGTTTCCATATTAAAATAAAAAAAAAAAAAAAAAAAACAAAAGCAAACCCAAAACCACATAACGTAAATGTGTGTTTCTGAGTCCCTAACTCAGTTCAATTACATTGATGAATGCTCCTGTTTTTAATGACACTGCCAAACTAGTTTTATTAAGATGAATCTGTAGTATTAGTTGAAATTTTGGATAGTGAAGAATCAAACATTTTTTTAAAATTATTATTAATCAGGATTGCTTAAGCTACATACTCTTTTCTGTGTTTCTATTTGAACTCTGTTATTTATTTATTTATTTATTTATTTATTTATTTATTTTTGTTTCTGTGAAGAATGTATTGGGATCTTGATGGGGATTGTGCTGAATCTTTAGATTACTTTTGGTAGTGTGACAATATTCACAATATTAATCCTACCAGTGCAGGAGCATGGAAGTCTTTATATATTCTGGTGTCTTCAATTTTATTCTTCAATGTCTCAAGAGGTTTATAATATACAAGTCTTTCCCTTGCTCAGTTAGAGTTATTCCATGATACTTTTCTGATGCTGTTGGAAAAGGTAATGATTTTTTGACTACTTTCTGTTTGCCATTCATATAGAAAGGATGCTAACTTTTATTGCTAATTTTGTCAATTTTAGTATTAATTTTGTATTGTGCTACTTTGCTGAATGTGCTCAACAGCTGTATATGTCTTCTGCCAGAATCTCTGGAGTCCTTTATGTACAAATTCATATTGTCTATAAATAAGAATATTTGTCTTTTTCCTTCCTTATGTATCACGTAATATCCTTAAGCAGTATTATTGATCTTGCTAAGACTTAAGTACTACCTACAATAAGTATGGAGAGAGTTGGTAACCTTGAATTGCTACTAATTTTAATGGAAATACTTTGAGTTTGTTTCCATTTATATTGATGTTGGCTATAGGCTTGCTGAAAATCTCCTCTATTAATTTTAGGTTTATTCCTTCTATCCCTAGTCTCCAGTAATTTTATTATGATGGGATAGTGGATTTTTGTCAAAGACATTTACTCCATCAAATGAGATGATCCTGTGCTTTTTGGCATTCAATCTGTTTAGAGGGTTTATTACAATGATTGATTGAAGTATATTAAGCCATTCATGAACCTCTGGGATGCAATCAATGTTATCATGTTATATACATTTTGGGATGTGTTTTTGAGTTCAGATTCAACACACTTTGTGAAGAAGTTCTCATCTTGGTCATGATTTATTGCTCTATAATTTAATTTTTGTTCTTAAGTCCTTGTCTGTGTTGGAGTCAGGAGGTAACAATGGTGCCAGCAAATGTTCCTTCTTCTTGTATTTTTCAAAAGAGTATTGGTGATATTACTGTTTTGACAGCCTGTTAGAATATTACACTGGATCCAATGTACATGGATATCTTTAGTTTAGACTTTTAAAGTTTTGCTTCTATTTTATTAGCATTTATAGTTTTGCATAAATTATTTCATCTTGATTTAACTTTTGGTAGGTCAAATATCTCAACAAATTCTTTCATTAGTTTAGGTTTTCTAGTTTGTTACATTATAAATTTTTGAAGTTTATCCTTTATTTTTCTGAATTTCTTCAGTGTCTCTTGTAATGTCTAACTTTTATTTTTTGATTCTATCTATCATTCTTTTGGTTAATTAGTTTAAATGTTTCAATTTTGTTGAGGTTTTAAAAATAACCACTGTTATGTTAACATTGTTTCTTGTATTGTTTCCTGTTGTTATTGTTGTATGTTTGTTTTGATTGCAATGATTTTACCTTGTGTATAATTACCCCATTTTTTTTCTTAATTTTTACTCAGTTCCTTTTTCCTAAAAAGCATTCGCTCCTTCTTCACTTCTTCTTTAACCAAATTTTTATAATAGTGGTTGTTTTGAAATCTATGACTACACATAATTTCTCTGGATGATATTGTTGTTAATAATCCAGCTTTAACAAATGGTTGTTATATTTAATGTAAAATATTATTTAACTTTGCCTGGATTTGCTGTCTTTCCTTATATCTTAAAATAAAATCAATTCCAGATGATCTTCTATAGAGCACAGAAAAGAAAGCATATTCTTTACGGTGTGTGTAGTATGTTACACAGGTATCTATTAGGATATTTAGCTGCAGTAATTCTGTATCAGTTTTGGCCAGATTACCTGTATGCTGGATTATAAAAGATATCTACTATCACTGTTTTATGCTAAATGTGTGATTATAGGTTCAGTAGCGTTTTTTTTTTTTTCTCTAAAATTAGGTGCCTTATACCTTTTACTTGATTGGTTTTTTTAACTTTTTTTGGGGGGGTTGTTTTTTGAGACAGCATTTCTCTGTGTAGCCCTGGCTACCCTGGAACTCACTCTGTAGACCAGGCTGGCCTCAAACTCAGAAATCTGCCTGCCTCTGCCTCCGAAGTGCTAGGATGAAAGGCGTGCGCCACCACCAACCACCTTACCTTTTACTTGAATGTTCAGAATGGAATGTTTGCTTGGTGGGTTTCCTTAACGACTATGTAGTGTCCCTTCTGATTAGTTTTGTCTTTTAAGACTATTTTTCAAATATCAAAATAGTTATACACCTCTTGGTTCCATTTGCTTGGAATAATTTTTTATCATTCTTTTACCTTCCCTAAATTGATAATTGATGATGAGGTGTGTTTCTTTGATGCAGCAGGAAGATAGATCATGTTTTCTAACCTAACTTGGTAGTCCGTGTATTTTCTTAAGGAATTAAGATAACTAATATTAAGATTTATAAATGAACTTTTTTATTAAGTTCTTGTTACTTTATTGTTGTGGTTTGGATTTTCCTCTCCTCTTCTGACAAATTGTTCTGGGATTACTTGTTTGTATTGTTTACAGTTAGTCTTGTTTTCAGATTAAAATCCTTCATATTGTATCTTCTGTGGAAATTGATTGGTGGTCCAAAATTGTCTAAATTTATTTTTATCATTCTACATTGATTGTAGTTCATAATTTTGCTAATAGAATAGTATGAGCCAGCATTTGTGGTCTCAAAAAGATTATAGAACATCTACCCAGGCTTCTTTGTCTGATAGAGTTTCCATGAACAGTCCTATGGTTATTTCCTGGCCTGTCTTTATAGATGACTTGATCTTTATCCTACGCAGCCCTTAATACTATTTCTTGTTCTGAATATTCAATATTTTGTTCAATAAATATCATAATAAATTTCTTCTCTAACTCTGCCTTTATTTGTTCTATGTGCTTCTTACATGTTCATAGGCATATTTTTCATTACATTCAGAACATTTTTCTGTAATTCTACTGAAAATATTTTTGTACCTTTGAATGAGTTATACTTCCTCCTTTGTACCTATTATATGTGGTGTTTTTTGACTGTTCTAATTGGGTTACCTTACCTACACAACTGAAATTATATTTTCTACTTCATTTAATCTATTTCCTGTAAGCTTTTTGTTAGATTCCTAAGGGGTTTTTTATTTTACATTTTAGTAATTTTGTGATTTTCTTTTCTTTTTAAAATTGTGTTTTCATGTTTGATTATTTCATTTCAATCAAATTAAATTCAGTTGTTTGTTTTTTTCACAATTTTTATTGAATATGTATTCACGACCTTTTTATGTCATAGAATATGGTCAGAGCTGCTGTTTTGAAGTCCTTTTCTTCTGCTTCAACTAAATTACTTTCCATAGAGAATATTACAGTAAGAATACTGGTATTGAAGAGGAGACATATTATATTTGTTGTTCATGATTTTTATGTAGCTTTCCAGCAGCCATGTATGAACTGGGTTACCTGAAGTGAAGCTGGAAATGAAAAAGGACAGGGTAGGTGAGAAGGATGAAGCCAAGTCAAAAGTTTCTGTTCAAGGTTCAAAATTTAATAGCAAGCACCATGTTTATATAGGGAGAGACCACAGACCCATCCTTTGTTTCAGATGGATTGACTTACAAAGCAGGTTCAACAGGCAGTCTGCTCAGGTAGAAAATTGACTCCACCTGGGTCATTAAGTTTCAACAGAGGCAAGCACTTAAGCCTCTCAATTTAGCCTGCTCAGGGCTGGGGGGAGGGCACAATTCCCCATTTTTTATTTTTCAAAGATGAGCAGGTATCAGTGGCTTGATGGGATCACAAGATTTACTTGTTTTCCATAATCCCTTTTATGGTATAGAGTGGCTAGGCAACCATGCCTGTCTTAGGTCCCTGTCTATATTGCTCCTTCTTACCCATCGTGGACTGCACAGTAGCTTTTTGATGTATGTGTCTGGCTTAGGTCAACAGGAGCTCAAGAACACAGTTGCCTGTTTCTGGCCACCGGCCATCAGAAGCACACTCTTTCCCATTCATACCAAAGCCACGAAGGATATATGAATATGCACTCAATGAATTTCTTCATAGCAGTGAATAACTGCCATGGTGAATAGCTGAGCTTGCTGAAAGCGATCCTATATAAAGGCAGGCAATCTGTTTAAGATACAAGGTCCAATAGTGAAAAGCAACAAGATTATAATTAGAAACTAAAGTTATCTGTGGGGATGTCCTAGGCATTTAATTCAGCTGCTAATTGACAAAGATCAAATACAAAGTCTGGCCACCAGGTATATGGGGAGGTGGCTATACACATCTTACATATTTAGATGAAACAAAATTTTCTTATCCTTTCTTGCTGTAATTTCAAGAGAAAAAGCACCTTGTTACTTGTTGAACCCAATAGACACAATTGCAGAGATTTTTCTAGGAAAAGACATCCATCAGTTTTCTTGCCATAGAACTTGAGCAGCTGCTGGCCCCTTTAAGAGCAGCTTTTGTAGACAATCAGCTATTGTCAGGGTTTCTTTAGCTGTGCTTGATTCCCAAATACAGTGCACAGTAACGTAAACCAGTTTCTGCTGTGCAAATTGAGACTGCCTTTTAAAAAAGTAAAACTAAATCAAGGGGTGGATAGCCCCCAGATTTCTTTTCAACATGAAACATAGAACAACAATCATTGAAACAATGAAACAAAAGCAGACATAAATTGACACACCTGATCAGAATGGTTCACTAAGGACAGACAATAGACAGAGAGGGAAAAGAATTTGATGATACCACAACTAAGGATATGTCCAGTAGGAGCTAGAGAGGAAGCCAGATGTCTCCTGGTTTCCTCCTGTTCCTAGGAGAACTCTGAAATAGCTTATATCCATTTTCCCTTTCTTTTACTAAAGCATCCCAGATAGGGAACAATTACTTTTCTGTGGCCTATTCTCTCTCACACTCCCTTTCTCAGGTTTACCATTCCTACTTGTGGGAACCATGCACAGCATAAATATACTTGAGCTAAGAGTTTTTCTAACATCTTTTTGTTTGTTTGTTTGCTGTTATTTTATTTTATTTTAAGCCCTGTTCCTCTCACTTGATGCAGCTCTTGGTTCCAGACAAATGCCTATATAGAGTTCCCCTGTCCCATTGACTGTCACTCCTAGGTGAATTTGGCATCAGGTCAGTATCTCTTCAGCCTGTGTATCCACAGCAACAACAGCCTCCAAAAAATCAAAATTTATACCCAGTGCTAGCATTAATGCTGTGTGTTGCTTACCACTGTTCAGGATACTGTTACTTCTTCTGTTTTCTGTGGATCCACCAAAACAGCATTTCTCCGTTGATTGCACCCCCCGCCCCATGTTCAGCCCTATGTTGGGTACCACCTGTAGCTGTCCAGCAGCCATGGATGAACTGGGTTACCAGAAAGGGAGGCTGAAAATGAAAAAGGACAGGGTGCAAGAGAAGGATGAAGCCAACTCAAAAGTTTCTGATCAAGGCTCAAAGTTTAATAGTCAGCACTGCGTTTATATAGGGAGAGCCCATAGGCCCATCCTTTGTTTCAGCTGGATTGGGTTGTAAAGCAAGCTCAAAGTGCAGTCTACTCCTGTAGGAAATTGACTCCACTTGGGGTCATTAAAGTCCAACTGTAGAAAACACGTAAGGTCTATTTAAACTGTTCAAGACTGGGGGAAAGCACAATTTTGGTTTTGTGAAGGGTTCTTGGCATATTTGTGGTTAAAATATTTTTGTTATTTAAAGTTCTGGATATGTGTCTTGTTTTTGTTAAGTGGAGATATAGTCATTTGGCTGCTATTGCAGTCATGTTTTGGGCCATCTGAATCATGTTTAGTTTTCAGTCTTGGAGAAAACACTGAATTTTAATGTTCAAACATCATTGGTCCAGAATTTGATTTGTGCTTGGAACTCTGGAATCAGTCAGAAAGACATTTCAGATTAGTCCAGGTGGTGAGATGGATGATAGGCTAGCAGCTGGATGAAGGATTGAAGGGAGGACTTTTAAACAGAGTTCTGAAAGCACAGGTAAAACTAAGTGTATCTTGTTTGTGACCCAAGGAAGAAGGCTAAGGTGGTTCTGATTCAGTCAATGGCAGGTCCCAAGATACACTAAGAAACCCAGAATGAATGAAGGCAGTGGAAACACAGTCTTCTTTGGTCTTCAAGAACAGTGAACTCTGTAGTCTATGGAAAATAGTGAGACAACCTAGGGCAACAAAGCAGTTGAGATTGGCTTTAAGGATGGGCATCGAACAACTCTATATAGGAAAATAATTGCGTAATTATTCTAAAAATAGTTAAACTAATTTCAGGTTCTGCTATTGATGGGTGACTAAATTAGCAGTTTCTGTAGTATCTCCTTGTATCTACATTGATCACCCAGTCATAATCTATTTAGGAATTTTATATTTTATTTTTACTACTATTTAGCATATTATGCTATTTAAAAATATTGATAATCCTATTTAAATTATATTTTTGGATCACGAACGATATGAGTTCTTAAATTATAAAAATAGTTCATCTTTAAATAAGTACAAATTAATCAAATAGAACTGTAGAAATCAGGTCAATGGAAGCAACAGCCAACTGCTTCTTATCTCTCACTGGCTGATATGGCACCTTTATTGTATAGTAAAAAATTCAGTTACTCCTTATTGTGAGCATCCTGCTTCATTGTACTAGTTTGTTTTAAAATTTGTCATATAATACTGAAAAGGTGCTAAAATTATGGACCTCTGATTTATCATAAATACCTGCTAACATTTTTTTAGAAAAAAAATAACTAAATGTAAGATTATCACCTAGAGAAATAAATATCATTTTTGAGAAGATGGATGGAAATGTCTCCAAAAAATTGTTAATAATTAAACATACATGTTTAAAATTACTCAAGCTCAAGCTTTAAAAAGTGTTTAGAAAAATATTCAGAGATAATGCTCCAGTTTGGTAGTGCCATGTGTTTGTATTTCTATCGTTCTTGAAGGTGAGACAGGAGTATTACCAGCTTCAGGTTATGCTCCTTGTAGAGACTGTCTGAAACAAAAATAGAGTAAGAGAATCTCAATATGAACTGCCTCTTATTCAATATTTTGTCGATAGGTAGATTATTGAGTGTCATGGTGAAAGAGGTTTTGATCTTAGAATGCTAAGTATTTATATGAAAGTATTAAAAAGTCAACATATGGAAACACATTATGGTTAAAATTATTAATATACATTAATAAAATGCACACACACACACACACAAACACACACCAAATACATATGTGGTCTGAATAACAGAAGTTGGCAGCATGCAATTCTTTTAAGGATGAACGCTGGATGATCAATAGTACCACTCAGGGTAAAATCATTATGTTGTTAACTTGAATTGGAATTCCCAGAGTTTATACATCTGTTATGTGATGCCTACATATTAATGTAATGTTTTAAAGAATGGACCCCCAATCTTAGTAACACATAAGTATAATAAATGATGCTTATATTATTATATAGATGTGTACAGAACATTGAACACTACTTCCCTTTAGACTAATATGTAATTATGCACAATACTGTATGATATATTTGCAAATGTTAATCAGTATGATTTCCAAAGCAGTAATACTGGAATTAAATAAGGAAGGGAATAATAGTTATTATTCTAACATAGTGAATCTCTAAGTTACACAGTATTACAGAAAATATATTTCAAATATTTAAATGGTTACAATAGTTAGTATTAACAAGTAAAACATAAGGTCCTTGTAAGAAAATATGCTTTATTAGAAAATCCTATTGTAAGTCCTGGGGAGTTGACTTGATAGTTAGAAGATGCTACTTGTTCAGAGGTGTAGAGCTTGTTTTCCAGCATCCATGTTGAACAGCTCCCAACTGTGATGATTACTATATCACAAAGTAACTAACTAGATGTCACAGGCTAACAAATAAAAATCCCAGTGCCAGTCTAAATGTCTTCCTTCGGTACTGGTCATCAGTGAGATAACTTAAGACCATTAAAGACTATAGGCTATTGACAGTATTTTTAGTTACTCTCCAGAAGTTGACACTATGGCCCTATTACTGAAGACATCACATTTTGAAGTCATACAACATGGAGAAAACAAGCTGGTACTCTACTCACCTTTAAACACCTAGTCCCACTGGGTATATTTAGAGGTCAGGTGGGGCAAGAACAAGGACATCTTCTTGGAGACAGGGGCCTGGGGAGGAAGTATGGGATATGGAACAGTCAGGGAGGTAGATGGGGGAATAAAATCTGGAGTTTATAAATAAATAAATAAATAAATAGATAGATAAATAAATGTGTTAGAAGTCCCTATGCATATTGTCAGTGGGGAAAAGTCATTGGTAATCATACTTAGGTATGAACTCTAAGAGTTATTATAATAAGGAACTTCCTGGTAAGACATGATCAATACTGTGACAGCGGCATGAATGTCATGTTGTGATAAAAAGACTATTGAGATTAAGACCAGAAAGGACAAAGTATTATAATAAACAAATTTAAATACTATGCTAAATATACAAGCTAAAGAGCAATTTGGCTGATTTCTCTGGCATCTAACTATGTTCACTCACAGAATGCTGATATAAAGATGAACTCATACCAAATATCTGTGAGGTAATTCTGTTAAGACAGTAAACATTTTCAAAGTCTTAAAGATTTATCTCAGAAATTTATACCCAGATCCTGAGTAAGATTCTGTCAGGCTTAACTGATACAATTATGTATCCTGTTTTCATGTATAGAATTTGTGAAAAATAAGATCTATTAATGAGAGGATCATTGATCATAACAGGTTAGGGTTAAGAAAGAAGTGGTTAGCTCTGGGAAGGTCCATGGTACAACCTAAAATCTGAAGGTAGAGGAAAAGGTTTAATTTTCTGAGACATAAATTAATCAACTGTCTTCATGTTAGGGATGTGGTGTGCTCAAGAACTTTCTATTTGTGTATAGAGTTAGTACTTTATGAAGGCCATGGAGAAAATGAGATTTTGTGCATCTAACTCCTTAAAGGACTCAAAGAGTACTTAATGTCAAAAGTCAGAAATACTTTAACTTTGGTTTCATATATATTCAGCATACATATGCCACATTTACAGTAATTATCTCTCTCTTTCTCTGGATATAGATACAGATACAAGCAAACATGGACACATGTACCAATTATTATTTGTATAACCTTTTAAATCATTAGATAGCTAGATCATGAGTGATTTTTTTTTTTTTTGTTTGATTTTTTGAGACATGGTTTTTCGGTATAGTCCTGACTGTCCTGGAATTCAATGTAGACCAGGCTGGCTGTGAACTCAGAAATCTGCCTGCCTCTGCCTCCCAAGTGCTGGGATTAAAGGCATGCATCACCACTGCCTGGCATCTTGAGTGATTCAACTGTTTAGACCAGTTTCAAGGATTGGAATTTCTCATCTCCAAATCTCACATATTAAATGATACTCTAGAAATGTAAAACTCAAATTAATTTTCAAAGCCGAGATATTTTTCATCTAAATGTTTATAATATCTACAAAATCCATGAAACTGTAAGTTATATATAACTTTTATGTATATGCATTATATTATCAATATTAAATATTATTCCTTTTGAAGCAACTAAAGTATTCTATTCTATTAAAATGCATTGACATGTAAATATATTTCTTAATAATTTAATGAAAATCAGTTTATTCCAAGAAAATAAAGTAACCATAAATTATTAATTATATAAAAAAACACAAAGCAAAAGGGCGATGATGGCACACACCTTTAATACCAGCACTTAGGAGGCAGAGATAGGCAGATTTCTGAGTTCAAAGCCAGCCTGGCCTACAGAGTGAGTTTCAGGACAACCAGGGCTACTCAATGGAACCCTGTCTCTTAAAAAAAAAATACAAAACCAAAAAGACCACAAAGCAATGTTTGTTGTGGAATTCAAATATTAATACATAATACAAATAATATTCCTTATACATGCTACCATATTGGCTATATAATTTATAATGAAGAGCAATTACCTCTGATAATATTTTTATGCCAAATATATAATCATTTGTAATTTCTTTTCACTGTAAAATTTAGTAATGACAGTTTGATTTTTAATTTAAGGTTCACTGCAAAAGAATTTAACATGAGACTTCCAAAACATATGACACTTTGTCTTGTTCTTATTCATGATCTTCTTCCATTTTCTAGCTCCCCTTGCTCTAATACACCTACCATAGATAATGCCTTTGTATTCATCTCCCATGTATTCCATTTCCCTATATTCTTAACAAATTGACAGAATTAAGGATAGAAATTATGTGATCATATGATGATATTAAGAAAAGACATTTGACACAATTTAAAATACTTCATAACAAAAACAGAGAAAGTAGAAATACAAAAAAAATCATCAATATATAATGGCTGTTCTTACAAATTCTATAGGAATCACTACAAATTAGGAAAAGTATAAATTTTTCCTCTCAACTAACAACTAAAATAAATCTTAGCTAAGGCAATAAATTTAGACCTGGAAGAAGAAACAAAAGTGATATTCATATGAAAAGAAGAAAATATTCATTCTTATGTTTAAGGCAATATAATTGCATGTGTAATATAATTTAGATAAACCATGAGAAACCTCTTATATTTGATAAGCATACTCAGCAAAATGATTAGGATACAAAATCAATGTATAAAAATCAGTAGCCTTTCTATGTACCAATATCTTGCTCTAAAAAAAGTTGAAGACAGGGGAAGAGGGGTTTGCCTAACAATTGTTTCAAAACCAATAAAAACCAAAAAAGTAGAAGATATCAGCATGAGAAGACTAGTTGAATCAAATATGCACGGCACATATGAGCTTACAGACACTGAGGCAGATAGCACAAAGCCTACACAGTACTGCACCATGTCCTCTGCCTATATTTCATAGCAATGAACATAGTATTTTTATGGGACTCCTGACATAGAGAATGAATGGGTCTCTGAATCTTTTGCCTGCTTTTAGGGTACTTTTTCTCCTGTTAGATTATCCTGCCAAACTTCAATATGATAGTTTTTGCTTCATTTTTTTTTAATTTGTCATGTTAAAAATATTTTAAAAGAAGTAGAAATAAAGCTTTAAAAAAGAAGATAAAAGAGCCCTAACATTAAATATTTAAAACACTAAAGAAACAATGAAAGGAGATAGTTGAAGATCAAAAGACCTCCCTGGCTGGACTGGCAGAATCCATACTGGGATAATGGCTGTACTGTAGAAAATGTGCAGATACAACATGATTGTCATGAAACTGCAACTACTTTCTTTGCAAAATTATTAAAACAAGACCTGAATTCATGGGGAGTTAAAGAAGGCAATAACTAGTGAAGGCAAAAGTTATGTAGAAAGATTAATGTGGTAGGTAACCCAAATTCTGATCTGTAATTGTGCTATAGGGAATAGTAATGAAAACAGTATGACTTTGGTGAAAAACAGGCAGACAGACAATATAATAGGTAAAGGACCTATAACATAGCCACAAAGGTATAACCATAGAATCACTGATAAAATTAAAAAAACACATATTGAGAAAATGATATCTTCAATTATATTAGGAAAAAATGTATATATATTCATAGAATAATGACACTAGATTCCTATCTTGCATACTGAAAAAAAAATCAAAATGGAATCAGGCCCTTAAAACAAGACATGAGACTGAAACTTACAGGAAAATGTAGGCAATCCATTTTGAGATATTGTAATTGGCAATGGCTATTCACAAAGAGCCCAAAGAGCTAAAGTAATAACACCAGTAAGATAGAAATGACAATATGACATTAAACCTTGGAATATGCTAGGAGTGTGTCTGTAAAGGAATTTAGGACAATAGTTTACAGTTGTCAAAATTAGATGAATTTTTTTGGCCCTTTTACCTTTCTATGTATTGAAAGTACCTTTTATAAGCAACATTCCCTTTCAAGCTGCCAAATAAACCTCTAAATTTTTCATAGTAAAGAAAATTAAATTAATTTTTTATGTTTAATATTCTGAAGTGTACTTTCAAATTTTTATCCTGGGAACTTTATCAGTTAACATATATTGACTATTTTTATTGGATATTTTCTTTATTTACATTTCAAATGTTATCCCCTTTTCCATTTCCCCCATGAAATCCCTATCCCATTCCCCCTCTCCCTGCTTCTATGAGGGTATTCCCCCAGGTACCAACCCATTTTTACCTCCTTGCTCTCATATTCCCCTACACTGGGGCATTGAACCTTCACAAGACTAAGGGCCACTCCTCCTGTTGATGTCCAACAAGGCCACCCTCTGCTATGTACATGGCTGGAGCCATGGGTCCCCTCTATATGTTTTCCTTGGTTGGTAGCTTAGTCCCTGGGAGCTCTGGCAGGTAAGGTTGGTGGATATTGCTCTCTTCCTGTGGGGTTGCAAACTATTTCAGCTCATTCAAGTCCTTTCTCTAACTCCTCCAATTGGGACCTCGTGTTCAGTACTGATTTCTAGAGTGGTTGTAGCAGCTTGCAATCCCACCAACAATGGAGAAGTGTTCCTCTTTCTTCACATCCTCACCAGTATCTTCTGTCACCTGAGTTTTTGATTTTAGCCATTCTGAATGGTGTGATGTGGAATCTCAAGGTTGTTTTTATTTGCATTTTTCTGATGACTAAGGATGTTGAACATTTCTTTAGGTGATTCTTGGCCATTCAATATTCCTCAGTTAAAATTTCTTTGTCTAGCTCTCTAACCCATTTTTTTTTTGTTGTTTTTTGGTTTTTTGTTTTTGTTTGGTTGGTTTTTTGGTTTGTTTGTTTTTTGTTTTTCAAGGCAGGGTCTCTCTGTGTGTCCCTGACCATCCTGGATCTCACTCTGTACACCAGGCTGGCCTGGAATTCTGAAATCTGCCTGCCTCTGTCTCCCAAGTGCTAGGATTAAAGGCATGTGCCACCACTGCTCGGCCCTCTCTCATTCATTTTTAATAGGCTTTTTTGGCTCTCTAGAGTTTAATTTCTTGAGTTCTTCATATGTTGGATATTAGTCCTCTATCAGATATAGGATTGATAAAGATCTTTTCCCAATCTGTTGGTTGCCGTGTTGTCCTATTGATGGTGTCCTTTGCCTTACAGAAGATTTGCAATTATATGAGGTCCCATTTGTTGATTCTTGATCTTAGAGCATAAACCATAGGTGTTATCTTCAGGAAAATTTCCCCTGTGCCCATGTATTCAAGACTCTTCTTCACTTCTTCTTCTATTAGATTCAGTGTATCTGGTTTTATGAGGAGGTCCTTGATCCACTTGGATTTGAACGTTATACAAAGAGTTAAGAATGAGCCAATTTGCATTCTTCTACATGCTAACTGCCAGTTGAGCCAGCACAATTTGTTTAAAAATGCTGTCATTTTTCCACTTGATGATTTAGCCCCTTTGTCAAAAATCAAGTGACCCTAGGTGCATAGGTTCATTCCTTGGGTCTTCAATTACATTCCATTGATCTTCCCGCCTATCTCAGTACCAAAACCATAGTTTCATTATATGCTGAAAAAGCATTTGATAAAATTTGATATTCCTTCATGTTAAACATTTTGGAAAGATATGGAATTCAAGCCCATACCTAGACATAGTAAAGGCAATATACAGCAAATCAATAGCCAACATCAAACTAAATGGAGAGAAACTTGAAGCAATCCCACTAAAATCAGGGACTAGACAAGGTTACCCAATCTGTCCCTAACTATTCAATATAATACTTGAGGTTTTACCTAAAGCCATCAGACAACAAAAGGTGAAAGGGATAAAAATTGGAAAGGAAGAAGTCAAAATATCACTATTTGCAGATGATATAATAGTATACTTAAGTGACTCCAAAAATTCCACCAGAAAACTACTAAACCTGACAAACAACTTCAGCAAAGTAACGGGATATAAAACTAACTCAATCAAATCAGTGGACTTCCTCTACTCAAATGATAAATAGGCTGAGAAAGAAATTGGTGAAACTACATTCTTCTCAATAGTCCCAAATAATATAAAATACCTTGGTATGATTCAAACTAAGCAAGTGAAAGATTTGTATGACAAGGACATCAAGTCTGTGAAGAATGAAATGGAAGGAGACCTCAGAAGATGAGAAGATCTCCCATGCTCATAGATTGCCAGGATTGTAAAAATGGCCATCATGCCAAGAGCAATCTACATATTCAATGCAATCCCCATCAAAATTCCAACTCAATTCTTCATAGAGTTAGAAAGAGCAATTTGCAAATTACTATGTAGTAACAAAATACCCAGGATAGCAAAAACTATTCTCAACATTATAAGAACTTCTGGGGCAATTATCATCCCTTACCTCAAGCTGTATTACAGAGTAATAGTGACATATATAACCACTCTGGAAATCAGTTTGGTGGTTCCTCCGGAAATTGGACATAGTTCTACCGGAGGACCCA
>NW_022196896.1:55714897-55715527 GCF_008632895.1 Mastomys coucha | reverse complement strand
GTTTTTTGGAGGGGAAACTGGGAATGGAGAAATTCGCATGTAAATAAAGAAAATATCTAATAAAAAAACTATTATCAAGTTTTTTATACATTATTTTAATACCTAACTATTTGCAAAGCTGTTTTTCTGTTCTCCATTTTTTAACCAATTCTGAGACAAAAATGTTTTCTGAGTACAATTTTCTAGAGTTCAGTACTAACTGAGCAAGTGTTTCTTAGGAATTCTGGACATTACTTAGTTTTGTAGAGCTGTCATGGCGATAATAACCTTAGAATCTCATTAAAGTACACTTACTGTGTTTTTTATCAAGATATTAAGTAAATTTATATATTATTCTTTTTGTTTTCATTTAAAGTAATGTCTTGGATTTTTACCGTCTAAAACACTCTGAGCAGAAGACAGATAATCGGGATATAGTACAAGAAAATATGATTCTGTGAATAGGTGTAATAGTAAATTATTTCACAAATACATTTTAATAAGCAAAAAATATTTCTGAAATCTTCAGATAAAAATAAGGAAAGTCTATTGTCTTAGTGCTGAGCATCGAATGTGATAACAGACTACATTCACATTCAAAGAAGATGTATAGATTGCATGTTCTGTCGATTTTCTTTTTTTTTTTTTTTT
>NW_022196896.1:55711369-55714873 GCF_008632895.1 Mastomys coucha | reverse complement strand
TAAATTTCTCCATTCCCAGTTTCCCCTCCAAAAAACAAAGAAACAAACAAAAACAACAAAAACAAAACTTAAATAATCACCTTTATCATAGTTACATTTTTTATCCTGGAAAGTGTTTCTAATATTACTAATGTATGCTATATGTATAATCCATCTATGTATGAATCATCATAAAATTGCCTATCTAGCAGAGCCAATCATATATTAAAAGATATAGTTACACCAGTTAGAAATCCAAATGAGTGTATCTTTATATGCTTATGAGTCATGTGTGCATGTTTGTCAATATTTACTCTAAGTTATATACAGATATATATAAAAAGTATGTTTTCTTATGGCATATCAATATTATAATTCAAACAAAATAATATTAGTTCTCTTCTCAGAATATTCACAACATTAAGTCAATAACCATACTAATTTCTAGGAGGAATTTACTTCATCAGTACCAATGTAGAGATCTTATAGATAGCTATTTATCTGTTGGGTTATCTTCATTTGCATTACTTCAGAATTAAATTGTCTTTGTTGATCTGATGGCCTTAGTAGAAAAATGCAAGGTGATGTATTTTTTCAAAAGTAAATTTACTTTCATATAGTTTAGAGAAGCTAAATGTATACACTAAATGTTTATAATAATAAATATCTCAAAAATATAAAGGAAGGAACAAATCATAATAATACAAAATAACCTGGAATAACTTTGCATATCTAAAATGTAAATAAAAAGTCCACTTACAAATATAAAATGATAGCATCTCATTGTAGCCCAGTTAATCAATCAGGTCTACAAGCCTACCAGTCTAACGTAAGTTAATATACAATGAAAATAAATACATCTGCTTCCACCAGGTCCTTCCTGTTGGGGCTCCTAGTTGGTCTGCTCCCCTGAAGACTCCATATCCTGATACATCCTAGAGGACCTGCCACATACAGAGTAGCTGGACCCACTGAACTCAGACCAGTTAAACAGTTAAGGACCTTCTGCTCTCAGAGCAGTTGAGGATCAGCTGCACTCAGGGCAGTTAGACAAGAGCTTGACTACTCCCCTCAAGACTCAACAGTCTGAAGGCCTCCCAGGAGATCTACGGCAGCCATGGCAACAGATCATCAGGTTCTCTGACCCTGTGAAGATCTCCCAGTTGGAAGGCCCTAAGGGTGGTCTGATACAGCCAGGGCCGCAGACCTACCAGAAGACCTGAAGCAACCCAAGGACAAAGGAGGAAGACTTCATACCAACAAACACCAGAGATATACAGATTGTGAAAGGCAAGCTCAAGACCATAAGCAACAAAAGGCAAAATAGGTGGGCATCATCGGAACCCAATTCTCCCACCACAGCAAGCCCTGAATACAGTAACACACCTTAAAATCAGGAATCTGTCCTAAAATCCTATTTCATGAAGATAATAGAGTCCTTTACGAAGGGTATCAATAACTCACTGAAAGAAATACAGGAAAACACAGGTAAACAGGTAAAGGAATTGAATAAAACTACCCAAGACCTAAAAGTGGAAGTAGAAACAATAAAGAAAACACAAATGGAGGCAAACATGAAAGTGGAAAACCTAGGAAAACAGTCAGGAATTGCAGATGTGTGTATTACCAACAGAATACAAGTGATGGAAGAGAGAATCTCAGGTGTTGAAGATATGGTAGAAGAGATTGACACAACTGTCAAAGAAAACTCAAAACAAAAAACTCCTAGCCCAAAGCATCCAGAAAATTCAGGATACAATGAAAAGACCAAATCTAAGAATAATCTGAATAGAGGAGAATGAAGATTCCTAGCTCCAAGGGCCTGAAAATGTCTTCAAGAAAATCATAAAAGAAAACTTCCCCAACCTAAAAAAAGATATGGCCATAAAGATACAAGAAGCCTATAGAACACCAAATAAATGGGACCAGAAAAGGAAATTTCCTTGTCACATAATTATCAAAGCACTAAATGCACCCAGCAAAGAAAGAATATTAAAAGCAGCAAGGTAAAAAGACCAAGTAACATACAAAGTTAGACCTATCAGAATTATACCAGAATTCTCAAGAGAGACTATTAAAGCCAGAAGAGCTTGGTCAGAGGTCATGTAGACTCTAAGAGAACACAAATGCCAGCCCAGGCTACTGTACTCAGAAAAAAACTCTCAATCAACATATATGGGAAAAACAAAATATTGCTGGACAAAACCAAATTCAAACAGTATTTATCTACCAATCCAGCAATACAGACGATCTTGGAAGGAAAACTCCAATACAAGGAAGATACTTGTATCAAAGAAAGGACAAGATAGTAAGCATCTCACAACAAAGTCAAAAGCAGAGAGCCACACGCACATAAAGCCACATACAAAAACAAACATATCAGGAACCAACAGTCATCTCTCTTCAACATCTCTCAATATTAATGGACTCAACTCCCTAACAGACTGGATACAAATGAAATCCAGCATTTTGCTGCAAACAAGAAACACATTTCACTAACAAAGTGTAAAATGATGGAAAAAGGCCTTCCAAGAAAATGATCTCAGGAAACAAGCTGGAGCTGCCTTTCTCATATCCAATAAAACAGACTTTTAATCAAAAATTATCAAGCAAGGTGAAGAAAGACACTTCATATTCATCAAGGGGAAAATCCACCAAGAGAAAGTTTGAATTCTGAATACCTATGCCCCAAATACAAGGGCAACCAAATTCATAAAAGAAACTTTACTAAAATTCAAAACACACATTGAACCCCACATAATAATAATGGGAGATTACAACACCCGACTCTTACCAATAGACATGTCATTGAAACAGAAACTATACAGAGACACAGTGAAATTAAGAGACGTCATGAACAAAATGGATTTAGCATATGTCTACAGAACACTTCACCCTAAAACAAAAGAATACACCTTCTCAGCATCTCATGATACCTTCTCCAAAATCGACCACATAATTGGTCACAAAACAACAATAAAGAGATACAAGAAGATTGAAATAATGCCATACATCCTATCAGATCACCATGACCTAAGGTTGTTCTTCAAGAACTTCAAAAACTAGATAGTGGCCACATGCATGTTGAAAATGAACAACTCTTTACACAATAATAACTTGATCAGGGAAGAAATAATGAAGAAATTACAGACTTCCTTTAATTCAATGAAACATTGACACATCATACCCAAACTTATGGGACACAATGAAAACAGTGCTAAGAGGAAAGTTCATAACACTAAGTGCCCTGGCTAAGAAACTAGAGAGAACCTACACTAACAACATAAAAACACACCAGAGTACTCTAGAACAAAAATAATCAAACTCACCCAAGAGGAGTAGAAGGCAGAAAATAGTCAAATGCAGGGCCAAAACCAACCAAATAGAAACAAAGAAAACAATACAAAGAATCAGCAAAACCAAAAGCTGGTTCTTTGAGAGAATCAACAAGATAGGTAAACCCACCAGCAATGAAGTAATGTTCCTCTTTCTCCACAACCTCTCCAGCATCTGCTGTCACCTGAG
>NW_022196896.1:55710642-55711145 GCF_008632895.1 Mastomys coucha | reverse complement strand
TTAAGTGACCATAGGTGCATGGGTTCATTTCTGGGTCTTCAATTCGGTTCCATTGATCTACCTGCCTGCCACTATGCCAATACCATACAGTTTTTATCACATTTGCTCTGTAGTACAGCGTAAGGTCTGGGATTGTGATTCCACCAGAGGTTCCTTTATTGTTGAGAATAGTTTTGGCTCTCCTGGGTCTTTTATTGTTCCAGATGAATCTGCAAATTGTCTGTGAAGAATTGAGTTGGAATTTTGATGGGGATTGCATTGAATCTGTAGATTGCCTTTGGTAAGATGGCCATTTTTACTATATTAATCCTGCCAATCCATGAGCATGGGAAATCTTTTCATCTTCTGAGGTCTTCTTCAATTTCTTTCTTCAGAGACTTGAAGTTCTTGTCAAAGAGATCATTTACTTGCTTAGTTAGAGTTACACTGAGGTACTTTATATTATTTGTAGCTATTGTGAAGGGTGTTGTTTCCCTAATTTTTTTCTCTGCCTGTTTATCCTT
>NW_022196896.1:55682765-55709070 GCF_008632895.1 Mastomys coucha | reverse complement strand
GTTTCTTTGTTTTTTGTAGGGGAAACTGGGAATAGAGAAATTTACATGTAAATAAAGAAAATATCTAATAATAATAATAAAAAAAGATAGGTAAACCCCTAGCCAAATCAACAAAAAGGCCAAGAGGCAGTATCCAAATTAATAAAATCAGAAATGAAAAGGGAGAGAAAACAACAGAAACAGGAAATACAAAAAAAATCAGATATTACTATAAAAACCTATACTCAACAAAACTGGGAAATCTAGATGAAATGGATGGTTTTCTAGAGAGATGCCCCATACCAAAGTTAAATCAAGAGCAGGTATACTATCTAAGCAGACCCACATCACCCAAGGATATAGAAGTCATTAAAAACCTCCAAACCAAAAAAAGCCCAGGGCCAGATAAATTTAGTTCAGAATTCTACTAGACCTTCAAAGAAGTCCTCATACAAATTTTCCTCAAACTATTCCATAAAATAGATACAGAGGGAACACTACCTAACTCAGGCTATGAAACAAAAATTACTCTGATACCTAAATCACACAAAGACCCAACACAAAAAGAGAACTTCAGACCAATCTCTTTTATGAACATCAATGCAAAAGTACTCAATAAAATATTGCAAACAGAATCCAAGAACACATTAAAACCATCATTCACCATGATCAAGTAAGCTTCATCCTAGGGATGCAAATTTGGTTTAATATATGAAAATCCACTAACATAATCCACTATATAAACATATTCAAAGAAAAAAATCACATGATCATCTCCTTGGATGCAGAAAAAGTATTTGACAAAATACAACAATCCTTCATGTTAAAAGTATTGGAGAGATCAAAAATTCAAGGTCAATACCTTCAAAACAACAGCTAATATCAAATTAGAGACATAACTGAAGCAATCCCATTGATATCGAGGACAAGAAAACAATGCCCAATCTACCCATATCTATTCAAGATAGTATTCAAAGTGTTAGCTAGAACAAAAAGACAATAAAAAGAGATCGGGGAATAAAAATTACTAAATAAGAAGTAAAGGTATCACCATATGCAGATGATATGTTAGTATACATAAGTAACCCCAAAAATACAACCACAAAACTTCTCCAGCTAATAACTTCAGCAAAGTGGCCAGATATAAAATTAACTCAAATAAATCAGTAGCCTTCTTTTATACAAATGATAAACAGGCTGAGAAAGAAATTAGGAAAACAACTACCTTCACAATAAGCCACAAATAATATAAAATATCTTAAGGTAACTCTAACCAAACAAGAGAAAGACCTGTATGACAATAATTTCATGTCTCTCAAGAAAGCAATCAAAGAAGATCTCGGAAAATAGAGAGATCTCCCATGCTCATAGATTGGCAGAATTAACATAGTAAAAATGGCCATGCTATCAAAGGCAATCTATAGATTCAATTCACTCCCCATCAAAAATCTCAAAATAATTCTTCAAAGACATGAAAAGAACAATTCTCAAATTCATTTGGAAAGGCAAAAAACTCAGAGTAGCAAAAATAATTCTTAACAATAATAAAGCAGCTGGGGAAATCACTATCCTTGACCTCAAGCTTTACTACAGAGCAATAGTGGTAAAAACTGCATGGTATTGGTAACAAGATAGACACATTGATCAATGGAATAGAATTGAAGACCCAGAAATAAAACCACACACAGTCACTTGACCTTTGACAAAGACAACAAAAATATACAATGGAAAAAAGAAAGCATCTGCAATAAATGGTGCTGGTCCAATTGGCTGGCTGTATGTAGAAAAGATGAAAATAGACCTATTTTCACTGTTTAAATCTCGTCTAAGTGGATCAAGGATCTCAACATAAAACCAGATACACCGAATCAAGTAGAAGAGAAAGTGGGAAAGAGCTTTGAACTCATTGCCACAGGTGGAAATTTCCTAAACAGAACTCCAATGGCTCATGCTCTAAGATCAAGAATTAATAAATGGGACCTCATGAGACTAGAAAGTTTCTCTAAGGCAAAGGACATAGTAAATAAGACTGATCGTCAACCTACAGATTGGGAAAAAATCTTCACCAACCCCACATCCAATAGAAGACTCATATCCAAAAAATATAAAGAACTTAAGAAGTTAATTACCAAAAGACCAAACAACCCCATCAATAAATGGAGTATAGAACTAAACCAAGATTTCACAACTGACGTATCTGGAATGGCTGAAAAGCACCTAAACAAATGTTCAAGTGATCAGAGAAATGCAAATCAAAACAACCCTGAGATTCCACCTTATACCAATCTGAATGGCTAAGATCAAAACCTCAGGTTAAAAATATATATTGTAGAGGATGTAGAGAAAGAGGAACATTCCTCTGTTGCTGGTAGAATTGTAAACAGGTACAACCACTCTGGAAGCCAATCTGGAGTTTCATCAGAAAATTGGAAATAAATCTACCTGACGACCCAGCTATACCACTCTTGGGAATATACCCCCCAAAAAATGCCCCATCATGCCACAGGGGCACATGTTCCACTATGTTTATAGCAGCCTTATTTGTGATACCCAGAAGCTGGAAACACCCTAGATGTCCCAAGACAGAAGGATGAATACAGAAAATGTGGTTCATTTGAACCACAATGAAATACTACTTAATTATTAAGAATGAGGGGATCCTAAGTTTTGCAGGCAAATGAATGGAACTAGAAAACATCATCCTGAGTGAGGTAACTTAGATCCAAAAGGACGTACTGGGTATGTACTCACTAATAAGTGGATATTAGTCACATAAAAAGTAGAGAATACCCAAGATACAGCCTATAGAACTCAAAAAGGTCAACACACTGAAGTGCAAAAGTGAAGAAGCCTCAGTCCCAATTGAGAGAGAGAAGATAGCAAACACCAGTGGGGAGGGAGGGACCTGAGAAGGAAAGTAGACAGGGTTGGGGGAGAGAATTGGGGAAATCCTGATCTGGTATTGGGTGAGGGAAAAGGCCTAAAGCCCTGATAGTCAGCAGAAAGAATGGAAACAGGCAACCTTGTGAAATAGAAGCCTGGAGGGACCCTCAAGTATGCATCAGAGACCTGGAAGGTGAGAAATTCTGAGGACTCAACGGAAGGAAACTTAGATGAAATACCTGACAGTAGGGAGAGGGAACTTATAGAGCTCACCTCCAGCAGGAAGACAGGACACGAGTGAGGGATGGAGTTGCCATCTCACAGTCACATCTCTGACCCATAATTGTTCCTGTCTGAAAGAATTACAGGGATGGAAATGGAGAGATACCTGAGGAAAAGAAGTTCCTGCGACAGGCCCAAAGTGAGATCCAGTTCAAGGGGGAAGTTCTAAGACCTGACACTATTACTGAGGCCATGGAGTGCTCAGAAAAAGCGACCTAGCAAAACTGCATTCTGGAAGACTAAACAAGCAGCTGAAAGCATCAGATGCAGATATGTGCACCCCACCAATGGACAGAAGTCGCTGACTCTTGTTGTTGAATTAGGGAAGACTGAAAGAAGCTGAGGAGAAGGGTGATCCTATAGGAAGATCAGCAGTCTCAATTAACCTGGACCTCAGATATCTCAAACACGCGGCCACCAAATAGGCCGCATATGACAGCTGATTTGAGGCACCCAACACATATACAATAGAGAACTTCTTGGTCTTAGTTTATTCAGATGCTCCTAACCCTCAAGAGACTGGAGGCCCCAGGGAGTTTAGAGGTCAGGTAGGTGGGGGTGGGGACATCCACATGGAGACAGGAGTGTGGGGTTTTGGATGTGGAATACTTGGAAGGTGGATGGGGATGGGGAATAAAATATGGAGTGTAAAAAAATAAATTAAAATAAAAAAACAATGAAAATAAATGCATGTTCTCATGAAAGAACTAAAATAATTACAGTGAAAGAATTAAAATAATTACATAGCCAGGCTGATTAAATAAAAACTCAGTATCATCTCAGAGTATTGCAAGCAAGTCATTGAAGAAAGTTGAAATCAGTGAAGAAATCATTGAAAGCTGAGACTATTTATTGTATTTATGGGTGCACTGTAGCTATCTTCAGACACACCACAAGAGAGCACCAAATCCCATTACAGATGGTTGTGAGCCACCATGCTGTTGCTGGGAATTGAACTCAGGACCTTTGGAAGAGTGGTTGGTGATGTACACCACTGACCCATCTCTCTAGTCACTGAAAGTTAAGACTATTAAATACACATGCCTACAATAGATGAAGTAATTTATTCTCAAGTATTTTAATGTAAAAAAATATTATCTTTTAGAAAATTAAATATTAAAAGACAATTTTATCTTTATGTAGATAAATTCGGTATAATAACAATTCAGTTATTTTTATCATCCTTAGCAAATATTGAGCTATTGCTATACCCTACGTCAAGTACTGTAATCAAAATACCCCAGTCCTTTGGTAATATTATGTGAAAAATGTTTCGATAGCATCATGAGACTATAGCAGACAAACTGAACTTAGGGGACACTCTAAAGCACAGCTTCTGAAAAAGTAAATTGCGACCCCATAATTAGTCAAGGCACTGAATGCCAAATCACCAAAAACAAACAAACAAACAAACAACTACTGCAGGCAGTAAAAGGCTTCTGACTACACAATGAGAACATTAACTCGAAACCAACTGTAAATCTACACAATGTATCTTTGTACCAACCATGTTTAATCTATTGGGTGCCTGCAGCCTTGTTCTGAACATACAAACTGTGAATTTTAGGCTATGTCCACCATCACACAACACTACACCATTGAGAACTGCCTGAGACCCTCAGGTCATAGTTGTCAATAATGGATGTGATCTATTGTAATGTTTTAACACTTCATACTATGACTTCTAATCTTTTAGAATTATGATGACTCAGTTACCATAAATAAGGCTTCCAATGTTTCCTTATCATTCTTCAGCATGTATCAGATTAACATATTCTTGGAGTGTATTACAAAAGAGTGATTTTAAAAATTGCTGTTTAAATTGCTTATGTGTTTCAGCAAGCACCATTTGATGACTTTCAGCTTGGGATTAGGCCACAATTTCCAATACCATGTGAATTGTTCCTAGATATACTTCTACTATGTAGGACTATGTCTTTGTGCAAAGAGAACCATTCTTAGCATTGACAAATATAAAATCAACTAGTTAACTCAAAACATCTTTGAAGGGGCTCGACATCATGCAGCATAAATATTCACTGACTGAATGCTTTATATAAACAAGCATATGAATCCCAGGAGAATGAAAATTTGCTCTCAACATTCATTACAACACGTTAGTTAAGTGATAGCTCAATTGTTATGATAGACTTGAACTGTGAGCCAAAGTAAACTATTTCTCCCTTAAGTGTTTTGTTGTTGTTGTTGTTTGTTTGTTTGTTTTGTTTTGTTTTGCCAGGATATTTATCACAGCTACAGAAAGAGAGAGTCAGGCAGTAAAACATGCATCATATTGTATACAAGTGAAACAAGATGATTTACAAGTAGCATTAGAATTCATTGCTGATGCTTGTGAAATTTTCCATTGGGCTTTTGAATCAGGTTTTCCGAGGGAGCAGTTCTGTCCAGTGCTCCTTATATATTGTTAGATATTTCAGTTTAGCTTTTCTAATTGTCTGGACTCAATTGTTTCAGAGCCACACAATGTATTACCAACAATTCCTGTCTGTCTCTCTTCCTTTAAAGTCAGAAGCCTAATAATACTGCAAATACCCATGTAAGCTAAAATTCAATTTTGGGGGATTCTAGATTCACAGATATTCTTTTTAGTTTTATCTTTATCACTTCACTTATACTCTATTCCTGACTTCTCATAATGTTTCCTCCACGTCCAGAACAAAACAGAGTTCAGAAACTCATAAGAAATATATAACTATTTCCCAGCATTACATGAAATCAAGTCACTCAGAATCATTTCAATACCCTCTGACTAGTTGCACATTTTCTAATCAAATTTCAGATGATACATTAGGAATCCCTCAATTAAATTAATGGAGTAAGTTCAATCCCTTTACACGATTATTCAATGCCACTACTAATAGTTATACATTTCTAATCAAATTCTGATTGATGTGGATGAAAAGACTCAATTTAAATTTGAAAGTGCTGGACAAAGCCTTGGAGTTCAGGGCCAACCAAGCAGCAAAAGGCCAGGTGTTGGTTAGTATATGAAAATGATAAATGAATAGAACATTGTAAAACCAGAAAGAAATGGTTTTATCAAAACTATACTCTAGCTGTAAATAAGCCCAAATTTCATATGTCCCTATCTAGCTTTATTTCAGGCTGCAAAGTAAATCTATTTTGGATAATAATGATATTATATATATATTATCAAATGAACTCAAAAATTTTATATATATATATATATACATATAAAATGTATATGTGGGTATATGTTTATTAACATCATCATCTTTTGAAGGATATATATTTTCTCTGTTTTACATTGTATTTTGTGCAAATACATGCAATGTGTTCTGGTCATATTGTCATCCAACCCTCAGCTATTCCCAAAACTATACTTCTTCTATTCCTATTCAACTTTTTCTCCATGTGTTCTTTGTTTCTCCATGAACAGTTACCCAAATATCTTGTATTTTTGGCATTGCATGGGAGTGTTGTCTCAGAACCTACCTCTTAGAGACAGATGACCTTTTCCTTCTCAGTAGATAAAAATAACTCAGACCCCCTCAACCTGAGAAAATTACCCTGCACAGTTCTGCTCTCCATGCATGGATTTAGTCTAATTTGGATTTTCATAGATCTGGAGCAGGATGTCATAATCACTATGGGTTTATACATTCAGCTACCTATTGGGTCCAGCAAAAAACATTGTTTCCTTATGGTCCACAACTTCCTCTTGTTCATACAGTCTTTAAAAACCCTCTGTATTTCTTTAAAAATAAAAAGTCATAGCATCTTTCTATTTTATATTTTTAAGTATTTTTACCCTAAATTTTTCATATATTTATACCAGGCATTTTTTTTAGATATTTTCTTTATTTACATTTTAAATTTTAACCCCTTTCCTGGTTTCCCCTCCAAACACCCTCTATTCCCTCTCCCTTCCCCTGCTCATCAATCCACGCACTCCAACTTCCTGGACATGGCATTCCCATACACTGGGGCATAGAGCCTTCAGAGGACTAAGGGTCTCAGCTCCCATTGATGACCAACAAAGCCACCCTCTGCTACATATGCAGCTGGAGCTGTGAGTCCTTCCATGTGTACTCTTTAATTGGTGGTTTAGTCCCTGAGTGCTCTGGGTATAGTGGTTGGTTCCACCTATGGGGCTACAAAATCCTTCAGCTCCTTGAGTCCTTTCTCTGCTCTTAAATTGGGAACCCTTTGCTCAGTCCAATGGATGGTTAAGAAAGCATCCACCTCAGTATTTGTCAGGTACTGGTAGAGTCTCTCAGCACACAGCTATATCAAGCTCCTGTCAGCATGCAATTGTTGGCAATCACAATAACTTCTGCTTCTGAAAACTATATGTGTGATGGACCCCCAGGTGGGGCAGTCCAGGATGGCCTTTCCTTCAGTCTCTGCTCCACATTTGTTTGTGTAACTCCTTCCATGGGTATTTTGTTCCCCGATCTAAGAAGAACCAAAGTATCCAGAATTTGGTTTCCTTCTCCTTGATCTTCATGTGGTCTATGAATCAAATCTTGGATAGTCTAAGCTTCTGGGCTAATATCCACTTATAAGTGATTACATACCCTGTGTGTTCTTTTTGATTGGGTTACTTCACTCAGGTAGATATTTTCTAGTTCCATACATTTGCCTAACATTTTCAAAAATTCATTGTGTTTAATAGCTGCATAGTACTCCATTGTGTGAATTACCACATTTTCTGTATCCATTACTCTGTTGAGGGACATCTAGGATCTTTCTAGCTTCAGGCTATTATATATAAGGTTTCTACAAACATAGTGGAGTATGTGTCCTTATTACATGTTGGAGCACATTCTGGGTATATGTCCAGTAGTGGTATTGCTGGCTCCTAAGATAGTACTATGTCCAACTTTCTGAGGAACCATCAAACTGATTTCCAGACTAGTAATACCAGCTTGTAATCCCACCAGCAATGGAGAAGTGTTCTTCTTTCTTCACATCCTCACCAGCATCTGATGTCACCTGAGTTTCTGATCTTAGCCATTCTGACTGGTGTGATATGGAATCTCAGAGTTGTTTTGATTTGCATTTCCCTGGTGACTAAGGATGTTGAACATTTCTTTAGGTGCTTCTCAGCCATTCGGTATTCCTCAGTTAAGAATTCTTTGTTTAGCTCTGTACCACATTTTTAATAGGGTTATTTTTTTTTAATCTGGACTCTAACTTCTTGAGTTTTTGTATGTATTTGATATTAGCCCTATATCGGATGTAGGACTGGTAAAGAACTTTTCCCAATCTGTTGGTTGCCATTTTGTCCTAGTGGCAGTATCCTTTGCCATATAGAAGTTTAGCAATTTTATAATGTCCCATTTGTGAATTCTTGATCTTAGAGCATAAGTTATTAGTATTCTGATCATGAAATTTTCCCGTGTCCATGAGCCCAAGATTCTTCCCCACTTCCCTTACTATTAGTTTCAGTGTATCTGGTTTTATGTGGAGGTTCTTGATCCACTTGGACTTGAGCTTTGTACAAGGAGATAAGAATTGGTCAATACACATTCTTCTATATGCTAACTCCCAGTTGAAACAGCACCTTTTGTTGAAAAACTGTCCTTTTTCCACTTGAAGGTTTTAGCTTTTTTATCAAGATAAGGTGACCATAGGTGTGTGGTTCCATTTCTGGGTCTTCAATTCTATTCCATTCATCTACCTGCCTGTCATTATACCAGTACCATGTAGTTTTTACCACAATTACTCTGTAGTACAGCTTGAGGTTAGGGATGGTGATTCTGCCAGAAGTTCTTTTATTGTTGAGAATAGTTTTCGATATCCTACTTTTATTTTTTTTTCAGATGAATTTGGAAATTACTCTTTCTGACTCTATGAGGAATTGAGTTGGAATTTTGATGGAGATTGCATTGAATCTGTAGATTGCTTTGGACAAGATGGTCATTTTTACTATATTATTCCTGCCAGTCCACGAATATGAGAGATTTTTCCATCTTCTAAAATCTTCTTCAATTTCTTTCTTCAGAGACTTGAAGTTCTTGTCATACAGATCTTTGACTTGCTTAGTTGGAGTCATACCAAGGTATTTTATATTATTTGTGACTATTGTTAAGGCTTTTGTTTCCCTAAATTCTTTCTCAGCCTGTTCAGCCTGTGTAGAGGATGGACACTGATTTGCTTGAGTTAATTTTATATCCAGCTACTTTGCTGAAGTTGTTTATCAGGTTTATCTGGTGGAATTTTTGGGGTCACTTAAATATAGAATCATATCATCTGCAAATAGTGATATTTTTTACTTCTTCCTTTCCAATTTATATCCTTTTGATCTCCTTTTGTTTTCTAACTGTTCTGGCTAGGACTTCAAGTACAATGTTGAATAGGTATGGAGAGAGTGGTAGCCTTGTCTAGTCTGTCATTTTAGTGGGATTGCTTCAAGTTTCTCTCCATTTAGTTTGATGTTGGCCACTGGTTTGCTGTATATTGCTCTTACTATGTTTAGGTATGGGCATTGAATTCCTGACTTTTCCAAGACTTTAATCATGAAGTTCTTTGGATTTTGTGAAATGCTTTCTCAGCATCTAATAAAATGATCATGTGTCTTTATTTCTTTGAGTGTGTTTCTATAGTGTGGATTATGTTGATGGATTTCCATCTATGGAAATACTTGATCATGATGGATGATCATTTTAATGCGTTCTTGGATTTAGTCTGTGAGAATTTTATTGAGTATATTTGTATTAATATTCATAAAGGAAATTGGTTTGATATTCTTTGTTGAATCTTTGTGTGTTTTATGTATCAGAGTAATTGTGGCATCATAGAATGAACTGGATTGAGTACCTTCTGTTTCTATTTTGTGGAGTAGTTCAAGAACTATTGGTATAAGGTCTTCTTTGAAGGTCTGATAGAACTTTGCATTAAACCTATCTGGACCTGGGTTTTGTTGTTGTTGTAGGTTTTTTTTGTTGTTGTTGTTGTTTTGTTTTTTGTGTTTTTTTTTTGGTTGGGAGACTATTAATGACTCTATTTTTTTATGGGATATGGGACAGTTTAGATCATTTATCTGATCCTGATTTAACGTTTTTACTTGTATCTATCTAGAATATTGTCTATTTCATCCAGATTTTCCACTTTTGTTGAGTATAGGCTTTTGTCATAGGGATATGATGATTTATTTTTATTTCCTCCGTTTCTGTTGTTATGACTCTCTTTTCCCTTTTAATTTTATTTATTAGGATACTATCTTTGTGCCCTCTGGTTAGTTTGGCTAAGAGTTTGTCTATCTTGTTGATTTCCTCAAAGAATCAGCTCCTGGTTTGGTTGATTCTTTGTATAGTTCTTTTTGTTTCTACTTGATTGATTTCAGCCCTGAGCTTGGTAATTTTGTGCCATCTACTCCTCTTGGGTGTATTTGTTTTTTTTTATTCTAGAGTTTTCAGATGTCATGTCAAGCTGCTTATGTATGCTCTCTCCAGTTTCTTTTGGAGGTACTCAGAGCTATGAGTTTTCCTCTTAACACTGCTTTCATTTTGTCCCATAAGTTTGGATATGTTGTGGCTTCCTTTTCATTAAATTCTAAAATGTCTTTAATTTCTATCTTTATTTCTTCCTTCACCAAGTTATCGTTAAGTAGAGTGTTGTTCAGCTTCTACACGTGTGTGGGCTTTCTATTTTTTATGTTGTTCTTTAAGACCATCCTTAGTCTGTGAATGCCAGGTATCTTAATCATACCTGATACCCTATTTCTTTTCCTGCTCCTCTCCATGCTGCCCCTCCCCAATACATCCTTACAGATTCAACTAATTTTTTCTTGTATAACCTGCTGTGTGTTAAGAGACTCTTATGAGACCTCTTTCTAATCAATGGAAGGGGCAATATTTTAAATCGAATTTTTTATTTATAATTTCATATATGCAAATAATATGCTTTCATTATTCTGTATCTACTGACTCACATCTCTCAGCTATGTATTTTGATAATCTTCCTTCCATAAAATGTCCTCTTTCATATGCATGTATTTTTATTTTGTTTTTTCATTTGTCCAGTGTACTGGCTGGTTTTGTGTGTCAACTTGACACAGACTGGAGTTATCACAGAAGGGAGCTTCAGTTGGGGAAGTGCCTCCATGATGTCGAGCTGTAGGGCATTTTCTCAATTAGTGATCAAGTGGGTAGGACCCCTTGTGGGTGGTGCCATTCCTGGGCTGGAGGTCTTGGGTTCTATAAGAGAGCAGGCTGAGCAAGCCAGGAGAAGCAAGCCAGTAAGGAACATCACTCCATGGCCTCTGCATCAGCTCCTGCTTTCTGACCTGCTTGAGTTCCAGTCCTGACTTCCTTTGTGATAAACAGCAATGTGGATGTAAGCCAAATAAACCCTTTACTCCCCAACTTGCTTCTTGGTCACAATGTTTGTGCAGGAATAGAAACCCTGACTAAGACATCCAGTTTGACTGATGATCTCTGCATAACTGAAGGATGGGAAATATCCCCTTAAGCCTGCTGGACTCCTCAGTAGGCATAAACTGAGAACAATGTCTGTTCACTGACAGAATTCGTTAATAGCCGATGGGTATATGGTGAGTTGTGTCCCCATTCAAGGTCCATCATTAGCTGCTAACAAACCCAGACTTGTTCAGGCCCTGTGCAGGGGATCAACTTTGCTGGGAGATTATTGCTGAAGTATTTGCCATACATAGAAGTCAAAGATTAACATCTTATCTTCTTATCATGTAGTGCTTAAGATTTGTTTGATACATTAATAATGATGTTCCCGGAGTCTTAGGAGGGGTGGTATAAAAGGTCTTATCTATGGATACACTTTCAATGTTCCCTTATTTTAAGCACAGGCCAAATGAGAGTCTCTTCATTCACTGCAAAGAGAAGCTTATCTGAAAAGAAATGAGAGTAGCATGTATCTGTGGGTGTAAACATGAATATTTAGAAGTCAACTTGTTGACATGTTCTATCCCTATTAATACTCTGTCACCAGTTTTTGGCTGTACTTTTTCAAGAATGGAATTCCAATACTTAGCCCACTTCAAAACTTCTGGTTTCTACAAATATTCATAGTTAAAATCTCAAATTTAAATATTCAAGTCTAGGATCTGCATATAAAAAAGAACACATAGTATTTTTCTTTCTGATCCTAAATTAGCTCACTCTGTGAAATTTTGGTTTTTATTCCTGTCCACTTATATATGAATTTCATTAATATAAATGGAAAAAGTGATTGTGTATATGTACCATGATTATAATATTCATCAAGCTGTTCTTGGGGTATCATGCATGGGCATAGCTTTCCAGTCATTACTCAAAGACACAAGCTCACAGAAAACTCTCTGCTTCTCTTGTTAATAGTCTTTCCACTCATTCTTCCACAAGGTTCCTAGAGTCTTAGGAAAGGGAATTATTCTGTACATGTATTCATGGGAACTAGCCTCCAAATGAACCATTCACCTTTGCATTGTGAATTTACTATTCCTGAAGGCAACATACTCTTGGGACACAAACTTTGAATAAGTTGGAAGTAACTTACAATTTTCTATTCTAAAGTATAACTTTAATAATACCAGAAAGTCCCATATAAGCTGCCAATGAAGACAAGCAATGAATACTTCCATGTTGCTGTGATATCAATGCAGTATAATAATAACCAGTATGAAACCTTCCCTAAAAATGCAATAGATGTACTCACACTATGACAATAATAATAGGTAACTAACTGGACATAGTACCCACTCAATAGGGACAAAATCATGCCTGTTATTAGAAATAAAACAATCTACTCAGGGCTAGTAAAATTTTTGATTTTAAAAAAAACTACTACAGTTAATTTACTAGACCACCATAATCCTTAATGCTGTCAAAAACTTATCCATAAACTCCCAGATAAAGGTAGCTCTTATTACTTATCAACAAGGTCTTTCTTCATAGGAAAATCTGACTATTTAATGGGGCTACTTACTTTCCTTTTTAAATATTTATTTCTATTTTTACTTCATTTGTAGATGTATGAATGCCTGAGCTTGTATTTAGTATGAGTGAGAAGGACATATAGAATGAAATGCTTTTCAGATATCGTTTTTGACTATTGTGAGATAACCAACATGTGTTTTATGAAGGAACCATGGGATTAGTAACAAATGCTCTTCAATGCTTAACTATCTTCACAACCTCAGGGATTTCTGTTGATTGATTACATTTAGATACTTTGTAAATGCTATTTATTAATCTTTTGTTGGTTGTACAGTTGGCAAAGTTGTTCCCTATTTGGTCCTCTGTGTAGTTGTGATTAGTTTATATTTTGCTATCTTTTGATTACATATTTATTTTGCTATAATGAAACACTTTAATTTCATGAAGTTCTAACATTTGTTAATTCCTGTCCTTTTTTTCTTCAACTGTCAATGTTCTATTTCACAGTCTTTGATTTATCAAATCTTTTAGACTGTCAGGTTTTCCAGGTTTATATTGAGGCCTTTGATCTCTTAAGATTTCATTTATTTTTTCTTTTATTCAAAATATATTATTTCATATGCTATATTCTGATCATTATTCTCCTTCATCCTACTCCTCCCAGTTCATCCTACCTCCCCTCCCACCTGAATACATATGCATTAGAAAAAAATATGAATCTAAATAATAATCTAAATGAATCTAATGAATCTAAATAATAAAATATAGTAAGTGAAAAACAAATTCTTTTATGAGAAAACAACCAAAAAAGAAAAAACTCAAGGTAGAAAATCATGAGAAGGATACATAGCCATGGAAAAACACATATTCACACATGTACACCCCCCACATCCCATAATATAATACCACAAAACTACAAGGTGTACATAAAGAACTAAGTTAAGAAAAGCATCTGTGTGTGTGTGGGTATGTGTGTGTGTGTGTGTGTGTGTGTGTGTGTGTGTGTCTGTGTGATGACAACACTGTCTTACTAAGGATTTCTAATGATTTCTTTTAGCTAATCTGTATAGGCTATCAGCTGCTGGGTATATAATGCCTACATTTAAGAGTAATTTTTTTCCAGTGAGACTCCCTTGCAGAAGACAATTTTTTCATTTGCACATTGCTGTCAGTTTAAATAGATTGTGGGTTACAGGAGGGGACATGTGTCTATATCTCCTCTCAACTCTAGGAGTCCATTTGCTGCAGAGCATGTTGCTACAGTCTCTGAAGGTTCATACGTGTGTCCCCTATGCTATATCTAGAAGATGACCTTGGAGTCCTGTATCCTCTCTGCCTCACAGTCTTTCTGTCTCCTCTTCCTCAGAGTCAGTTTTCTCTGAGCCCTTAGGGCAGGGATTTGGTGGGTTTTGATGGAGGGATCTCTTTTAGAGTTGAATGTTCCAACTGCATTAGATTAGACTGACTGTCTGCAGTTTGTCTCTGTATTCATTCCTGTCTGCTGTAGGAGGAAACTTGACTGTTGTGGGATGACCAACATGTGTTTTATGAAGGAACCATGGGATTAGTAGCAAGTGATCCTCAATGCTTATCCATCTTCTCAACCTCAGGGATTTCTCTTGATTGATTACATTTGGATACTCTGTAGATACTAGTTATTAATTTTCTGTTGGTTGTACAGAAGGCAAGGTTGTTCTCTATTTCTCTGGCAGTTAGTCTCTGTATTCATTCTTGTCTGCTGCAGAAGGCTACTTCTCTGAGGATGTCTGAACATGACAGTGATCTATTAATGTAGAATATCATAGGTGTAATTTATTGCTATATTCTTTTAGCACAACAGTAATGTTTAGTTGTACCTAAGATCCACGTGCTCTCTAATTCCAGGTACTTGGCCAACCTTGCATTTTTGTGTATTGGTTCCATCTGATGGGATGGCATTTAACACAAATCACATATTGGTTGGCTATACCAACAAGCTTTGTAGCACTCACTACTGAACAGCATATCTTAGAGGCTAATCACAGTTAAAGATTGAAGAGAAATTTGATTTTGGTTTAGATGATTAGAACCACGTGTCTAATGGTTAAATTCCCATAATAAACCAAGAACATGGCCTTTCCTGGAAGTCTCAGCATTCTACAGATTCTGAACAGCTCCTACCTCTTTAATTTCAATTTCCAATCTTCTGCTAAATTCCACTGAAGTGTCATGGTTTAAAAATGGAAGACGTCTAGAAGAAAAAAACTGGAACAGGCCTCCAGCTGAAACTTTCCATTCATAATTATGCCCAAGCTTTAGGAAATTAGTCACTTTGAAAATATATGAAAATAAACATTCTGATTCTATCCTTTCTACTTACATTTCTAAAAAATTAATAATAACAGGATGAAATATTTAAGCTAAAGTGTAAAACAGTGCCTATTCAAGAACAAATAGTATAAATGAATACAAATTTCAAATCAAAAATAACTTTTCAACTGAGAAAACACCTCAAGTAAGTTGTGTTAGATGACAATATGAAATATTTCTTTTATGTGTTTGTCCCTAGAACCATCATGGTGTGAATTGTGCCTGGGCCTCAGTGATGCCTCTCACTGAACTTATTACTAGAATGATTCTTTCTTCAAATAAGTGATGATTTCAAAAGTTCTATGCTATGTAAAACTTATGTAATGAACAGATAGCCATTCTCCTTATATAGGGCAACAATAATGGATAAATGGAATGATTCCCAAACAAGCCTAGCATAGTGGTTCAGTGAGTTTAATTATGCTTATTTATCTCAGCTTGAGCCAATTATAGGTGGTTATACCACTAAAATTTTTGCTTAAAAAAGTTTTTGATGGGGACTACGTTCTGACAAGCATTGAGAAATATCTATTTTTAAAAAAAACTAGACTCTACCAATTCTACAAATTTAGGAGGTTCTAAATTTCCAGTCTTCCCTTGCATGTTAGAATATTAGTGTGTCAATCTTTTGCAGATAGGCTGTAAGTATACTGAAGCAATGGTCATGTTGTTCCTAGAGGTGTAGAGGAGTGGGCTTCAAAATGAGTCTTGGTAGCAGAGACGGTATAAATTTGTGTTTACAAAACAAAAGGTGTGTGTGTGTGTGTGTGTGTGTGTGTGTGTGTGTGTGTGATTTTCCTATTGAAAATTTTAAGCATCCAACTCTTTCTCTAAATTTTATACATATTTCTTGAAATATATATAGGTAGTATTGGACTCAATTATCTTTTGGTGGCTCAAGGGCCTCTGATTTTTGTATGTTATTCAAGCCTGTAGAAATATATCCACTGTTATCAGCCTCCACATTGTTCATGATCTCTTGACTCCTCTGACATGTCTACTCCTTAATTTTAAAGAAAATATTACTCTGGTTAGAAACCTCAGAAAACTCATTTATGAATGACTTACCAATTTGTTAACTTAAACCCAAATAACTACATCGCTGTACAAGGGTAGTATGAGAAAACCTGTTGGAGCTCTTCTTTTCCTGACAGAACAGAGACACTTATACAAACATGAAAAAATGCTATAATAGCAATTATTCTGGAACATGCTGATATAACAGCATGCAGTAAAGGAAAGTCAGGATCCCAGCCATCCCATGGACCTACTAATGGGGCTCCCAGGAGAAAGAACTTGGTATCATTGATGGACATAAGATGAACATCAATTGAAATCTCTACAGAATTTCAATGAAATTAAATTAATCTGGCTTTCTTGTGGTTTACCTGTGTTTCAAAATGTTTATTTCACCTTCAATATAAAGGCACACTTTTCCTATTAAAATGGTTAGAAGCATGTAACCAGTGTAATATTGATATGTAGTATTACTTCCATGAGACTTTCCTTCACACTGAGGTAATTACATAAAAAGAAATTTTTTTTAATAATGATATGTTTTCTTTTCTCTCATTTAACCTACATCTATGAAAGGACAGCTCTGCCCTCACATGTCAAACAATTATCTAGCTTCCAAATAGTTCTTTAAGAATTTGTGATATATTCCACACATAAGCATATTTTCTATTATTACTCTATAATCCCATCATTGCCTATTTTCATGATAGCTATTAGGCTATGTGTTAATCCTTTGCACTAAATTTGTGAGCTCATCAAAATTGGAAGGTCTAGGTAAATCTTCTTCATAGTACTCTTTAGGATATCTAGTCAATCTAATGTCAATCTAAAGAAACTAGAGGAAACTCTAACTTATAAACAATGTTACAAAGTGAGTTCTTCAAATCCTTACCCTTAATAAACTGTATATGTCAGTACCATAAATAACTTCCATGTCACTGTGTAGCTTAGATTGGCTTCCAACTCAGATTGGTCCTTCTGACTCAGCCTCCCAAATACTAGTATCACAGGAATGAGCCAGTAAATTCAGCATGCGTTTTATTGTGTAAGAAATTTCTCTGCCGTGTAGGCACATTGTCATAAGTGAAGCAGATTGAAATACTATGAAAAAATAAATGCTCAGCTTCAGTCTTCAGGTTTTATTTCATAGAATGTGCCTCCTTGTCCTATCAACTGCACAGCTGTGAAAGATGTTTGCCAACAGCTCTCCTCCCCAGGAAAGCTAATGTTACTGACTTCTTAATTCAGATTACTTCCTTCCCTTGTCTTTTTTTACTAAACCTCTTATGTATTCATTCCTCAGTATCAAAAACAAAACAAGAAGTCTAGTAGAATCCTTGATTCAGCACACATTAGAATCATGCTAGTACACAAACTCACTTACACACAAACCTACATACATTGGCTGTTTAAATTGGTTTTGGTTTTGCTTTTTGTTTTGTTGTTTTAAGTTATTCAATAGCTTAGGAATGGAGGCTTCTCTGATCATTTGAGAGTTCATATAGTTACAGATAGAAATAATAACTGTCTGCCATTTTTAATAAGAACTACAATGGTATATATCTAAAACTTTCTAAATCAGGACAGTTTCAGTATCAATTACATCATCATAGGTCTTCTTTAAGGCTGTTTTGTGTACTTCAATAGGGGAAGTATTCCCATATTTTATTCTGTTGTAGAAAAAAGTAGTGTAATTGTAAAATATTGTTTTTGATTTTTTTTCAGAATGAAACCTAGGTGTTGGCTTTTCTGCTTTTTATCATAAGAGGTGCTGAAATGTAATTACTTCAGAGAATCCATGGCAAAGGCAGGGATAATGCTTATTTTCAAAGTGAAGATTTATACATTATAATGTGTGGAAACTTATTTAACTTAGTAAGAAAAATAATATAAGATTTCAAGAAATGCTTTATCATGGCAAGTACAGTTTTTTTTAGGCAAAAATGGGTACTAGGAAGCCTTAAAACTTTTAAACTGTACAAATGGGAAAACCAGAGGAAACCACATACTTCTTTTAAGATAGTATGTTTAAAGTCAGTTTCCAAGCTGCAACAATAACACTAACAGCCAAACTTTTGAAAAAAATAATATCAATAAAATCTTAATCTCAACATATTCAGGTTTGTTTTCACATCTTTCATTATTAGATTTATTTTTAACAGTTTAACTCTCCAGTGTACTGAATAGTGACAAATGTTTCTTTCATTACAGATTTCTAGAGATTTAGATACTTATACTTCAAAGAATGTTAATACTTGCTGAATTCGTCCTCCTCCATTTTATTCTGTCCCTACTCTCTTCCTTTGACTTTTGACTCCCTCTGTGTGTGTGTGTGTGTGTGTGTGTGTGTGTGTGTATGTGTGTGTGTGTCTCTGTGTGTTTGTGTGATGTGTCTTTAGTTATGGTTAACCTTATAGTCTTCCCCATTTATCATTTATTGTTAGCTCACAATAAGCTCTTAAGGTGAGCTGTGCCACACTTTAAATAGCAACCATTTTCTTTACAAGCTTTGCAGTATTGCCACTCATTCTCAATAATATTGTGAGGATAATGGGATGTGTACTTTACAACATTTTGGTCTCTTTTATGTTTCATTTTTAAATATGACACTTTGTTCTTAGAATCAACTTTTAAAGTCTCAGTTGCTAAGCATAACTTTCTTTACCACTCATTCTCATACTGTTGATTGAATAGATTCCCTGGGTATCTCTGTCAAACCTCTGAGTTTTTTATCTGACATAGTCCATCTTAGAATGCTTCCCCAACACTACAGTTCCTCATGGTAACTAAACCTTATAATTAGAATTAGATTACATACAAGAGACGGTATCTTCACATCAGAGGAGTGTCATAGATCATTTCTATACTATTCCATTGTCCAGAATAGTTATGCACTTTCTGTTTTTTTCTGTTCCTAGATTTAAAGATAAGCTATAGTTGAGTTGGCTTACGTTTGTTCAACTTGAAACAAGCTAAAGTTATGTGAAACTAGAGAACCTCCAGCTGTTGAGAATTTTATTAGACTTGATTTCTTCATTTATTTTAGGTGTATTTATTTTATGGATGGTATTACTCAGGATTCTTTAAGACTAGGATTCTCTAGATGAATATAAATATTTGTGTGTGTGTGTGTGTGTGTGTGTGTGTGTGTGTGTGTGTGTGTGTGTGTTTATGTGTGTGTGTTCTGGAAACCAAAGCAGAATCCTCTACAAGAGTAACAATTGCTCTTAACAATTCTCCTGGTCCTGTTTATTTCATGTTTTGAGACAGAGTGCCTCCAAGCATAGTGAATTTTTTGAAATTCACTTTGTATATCAAATTAGACTTTGACTTACAGTGATTCTCTTGCCCTTGCTCCATTTTCTTCCTCTAGAGTACCTACCTGCATTACAGATATGTGCTAGCAAACCTTGTTATACAGAGCCTAATTTAGACAGGATGAATATCTTCATAGCCTCTACCCACAAGCCATCCATTGTATTTTGAATTATGACTCACTCAACATAAAGCAAATTTCTCCCATACCAGTCTATTCATATTTATAATGTGATGTTAAATTTAAATGAATGCTTCATAAATAGAATTGTAGTTGAGCTGCAAAAAATGCATTGAAAAGTTTTATAATCTTTCATAATGTTTAGATAAGATGGTACCCATAAAGGTTTTCTCTCTAGTTCTACTTAGACAATGTATTTAAGAAGTAGGTCTGTGTATCCCATGCCATCTCAAAAGACTAACAGCTAATGATGGTCTCCATGCATAAGCTACCAAAAACCATGAAACTGTAGGTTAGGAATTTACAGCTGGAGTTGCATTTAACCTCTCCACTGAGCCAAACTTCCCATCTTCATTTCTAAGTCCTTGTGATTTTCTTCTCCATATGCAAACCTTATTTCTACCACGCCATATCTAGTTTGTGTCTCAACTCCAGTGTGCCAGCCCAGCATTGGCACCTGGCTAGCCCTACAACCAGTTTCGAGGTTTCCTTCATAATACCCCCTGTATGGAACATAACCAATGTCTCTTGTGTAGTGCATTCAGACTTTTGAAATCTTTCATTAGCTTCTTGGAATCTTTTAAACTCCTGTTCCTTTATAGATTTTTTTAATACTTACTATTGTCAGTAACTGGCTTTATGGAACTGCAAGTTTCAAAGAGGCAAATTTCTGTCATACCAGTGTTAAATTTCCATTTCTCTACATAATGCTCTTTGTTTTGTCTACCATGTACTGCTAAATGTTTTTAATTATTGAACATAATTAAACATGAAGAATTGTATTAGAACAGCATGCATTAAGCACATATTTTGATGAAAGGAGCTGAGTATTTCATATGCCTAGATTCATCGAATTGTTTAAATCCTTGCACTTAAAAATAATTATAGACTTTGAAATTTCATATCTAAGTAATGTCTCTTTAGAATTGATGATGGCAGACTGAATAAAGCTGCCAAGTAAATGTAGAAAATATATTTTCCTCTCCACTGAAGAAACTATTACTATTCCTTCTTATCTATGGAAGACACTTGGCAATAAAAAAGGTATGGCTGCACATAAATGCATTGTTAAGTATCTAATAGCATACATACACACACAAAAGCATATGCACATATATACAGACACACATGGGCACACATATGGTGTCATCAGATCATAAATGATTACCAATATATTCTAGTGGTGAATGTATTCTTAGTCATACTGGATTTCCTCCCCAAGGTTTATTTCTTCTTTGATTTGGATGAGAACAATTATCAATAAAATGTCCAGAAAACAGATACTATTTTCTAAGTTCTACTTGTCTGATTTTTGTAATTTTTTTTTGTGTTTTTGTGAACACAAATTATATTTCTACTGAAATGTGATGTGTACCATATACGAGTAGAAACAAAATCACAATCAAAATACATTTCCTACAGAGTCAGTGTATGAAGATGATTAGTGCCTGTTCTTTCTGTTCCTAGGCAAAACCAGCTTGACTTATTTTTTGTTCCTATACACTGGTATGTACTAATAATATATCATGCATTTTTATGTACATGTTCACATCATAATAATTACAAATGATGTAAAAATTTCACAGTTATTCTATTCAAGGAGTTTATCATACAAGTAGAGAATAGTTTACTAATCCATGCACTTTAAGAACAATTTGTTTATTTTGGTATTGTTTATTATAAATAAAACCCAGTAAAAACCAATGCACAGATTTTTGTAGAATTTAGGATTATAGTTCTCGTGGATAAACACCTCAAAGTGGAATAGCATGATAAACTATTTATATATTTTTAAAATATCAGTCTCAAACTCTCTTTCAGAATTTAAATTACTCTATCACATCAATAATCTACCACTGTCATTTCAAGATTCTAGTTAAAACATTCTTATAGGATATCCTTTTAATATTTACTTTTGTCAATTAAAATAAGATTTCAAAATCCTGAAAAAAGAGAATATGACATGATATAGAAAAAGAAATATTGGCCAGGTGGTGGTGGCACATGCCTTTAATCCCAGCACTTGGGAGGCAGAGGCAGGCGGGTTTCTGAGTTCAAGGCCAGCTTGGTCTAAAAAGTGAGTTCCAGGACAGCCAGGGCTATGCAGAGAAACCCTGTCTTGAAAAAAAAGAAAAAGAAATATTAATTTAAATATTTTACAGTGTTTTGTAAGCATATGTAAATGTAAACAAATTGATGGCAATTTTTCCTAGAGATTTTTAACTTGAAAATACTTTCTAGCCTTTCCCCTGCATGAGGACTTATTCTAGAATCTAAGACTAAAACTATTACTAAATTCAGACTGCAATGACACAACCATTAATGTGTAAAGGAAAATTTGGCATGTAACATGTTGCTACAGTCTTGTAATCTTTGAAATTTAGAGAAAGAGTAATTCAATCTAGACAGCCTACACTACTTAATTTTTTTCTCAATGATTAAATAAATATCTAGCTTGAGGAAGGGTATGATATATATTGAAAGAATATATATCTTCTTTATATCTAAAGAATAGTCTGAGTTTTTTTTTTTTGTAAATTGTGCTATTATAGATTCTGATCAGTAATTTCTATTTCTGTAAACTATCAAAGATACAGTGAAACACCACTAGTCAAGAAACCAATGTCGTGGTCCTAGGTAGAGACTTAACCTTTCAGCTAGAATGATTCTTAAAATATTTCAAAGGCTATACCTAAGAATGTAGGCTCACTCTAAGCTTTGCCAAAGAAATAGGAGGAATAGATAGTGATTTAATTAAACACTGTACATTTCCTTTCCAGAACACCTATCGTATTGGAATAGCCTACAGGCCTCAGTCTTGTAGGATAATAAGTATGACTCATTTTCAGAATTATTAAGAAAATCTTAACTTTCGTTTTCCTTATATATCTTTTCTAAGCACGTGTTTCTCAACACTTTTGGTTGCCATAACATTTTGGACTTATTTAGTCTTCCATATCATGTCAACATTTGTGCATCCTATATATGACATCCATGCATTTTTAAATGATGTTTATTCTTTTCTGTTTCTCCTCTGTTATTATACTTTATATCATGTCTTCCATGGGATTTTTCTTTTAAAACTCTAATAAAAGTTGTCCTCAAGCTGCAATTTGAGTCCATCCTTAAATGGTCTCATTAATCAGTCTAAAAACTCCAAGAAGAGGTCCTTATTTTAACTGCACCATCAATATCAGATAAATAGTTTTCTACATTTGATGAAACTAGCTGGATTATTAATAGGTATCCATTTCAGTTCAGTTCAGTTAGCTATATTTCAATTTCTCTCTTTCTTTCTGTGTGCTCATGTATGTTTGCACATATACACAAGCAAACACTGAAAATTAAATGTAAATTTTAAATTATCTATGTGTCTTATACATCCAAATTTCTATAAGCAATAACTTCAAAATAAATTACAAAAACAGATTTTTAAGGAAATAGCTGAAGAATTGAATGTGTTTATATTGCATATGACTTGGATCCTAGTTACTGAATATAGAGTTTAGATGCAGAATGACTCAGAGTTTGGAACTTCACATGCACTTAAAGCCTTCTGGGAGAAAGGAAAGAAAGGCACATGCTTAATAAAGACAAATTATTCATATATGCAATGTTTGTACAATTTATTTTGGATTTAAAGCTTCTTTTTTAATTTGGATAATCCTCATATAAAATCCCAAGTTTTATTTTATGGATATCAATGTTAGAGACACTCATCTAGCACTTATCATTAGAGTTAATTTAAAGCAATTAGGCTGAATAAAATTACTGAAGATTAATGAACACGTAAAAAGACAGGACAATACTGTGTAGGATTAGTGACCCTTACAAATGCATTTTACCATAGTGGTAAAGCAAAAAAGTTACAACGAGGCAGTGTTCCTAGAACACAAGGCTGGGCAAAGCACACTGGGAGAGTAATGAGTCTACAATGGACTCAAAGAGAGAAGCAGTTGTAAAAAACCCTGCTTAAGACATCAGGATCTGAAAAGCTTAGGCTACTCTTGGGTATCGGTGTCACAAAAGAAAAGACTGATTTTGCTAGGAAGATAGCCATACTTCTACTGTAAAAGAAACAACAGTAGAAGCAGCTAGAACGAAGGTTTGTCAATATGTCTCATTGGTACTGGCTAATCCTAATATGTATCTTAAATACACAAGTAACTTTATGTTTATTAAGCTGGTTGCACATACTGAGAAATATATGAATAGTATTTTCATATACATATTTAAATATCTATGAAATAAATGGGCATTTTAGTGCCCAAGAATTTGAGAGAGAACAATGGAATTCATGAGAAAGGCTGGAAAGAGAAAGGGAATTATGTTTGAATTTCAAAAATGACTTTAACATTTTTAAATGTTTGTAAAACTTGGAATTCTTTCTACCTCCATCATCAGTATGTCATGGGACCATCTCTATATCATTCCACATATATGTCATCATTTATAAACTCTGGTCTTTCTTACTTATTTTGTCATGATCAGCACCAACCCCAACATTATTATCATCATTATAAATTAATAATAAATTATATCAATATTATATATATATTACTATCATATACTAACAATAATATATTACGACTGCTGCTAGCCCGTGTAGTAGTATTGGGCTAGACAATTATTCTGTCAAGGAGGCACATTCCCTTCTATCTCTTATCATTCTTAAATGACAATGAAAATCTCAGAAAAAAATCAACATGGAAATTTTTAAAAGATATTTATTAGTAAAAATTGGTTAATGGTGAAGATTTACTCTCAGAGGTTTCTTAATGTTTTCTAGTGGGTCTTAGTGAAATGAATGTATTGATCATAGTTGAACAGGTTTAGCATTGACAGTTCGTCTGATCTGAGATTCTTCTGTGGCAGGGTCAGTAAAAGTAGGAGAGGTCCTTGGTCCTGCGAAGGTTCTGTGCCCCAGTGTAGGGGAATGCCAGGGCCAGAAAGTGGGAGATGGTGGGGTGGCAGGCAGGGGGAGGGGGGAACCAACAGGGGTTTGTTATTGTTTTTGTTTGTTTGTTTGTTCCTGGGAGGAGAAACTGGGAAAAGATAAATCATATGACATGTAAATAAAGAAAATATCTAATAAAAAAAGAATATTTATATGAAAAAAAGAAATAAAATAGCACACATTAGGGAAAAAAGTAGAGTTACCTTTCTGCCTGTTTTGAAATCTCCTCTAGTTTAAGAAATCCCTGTAATTATTTGGTATCTTTGTAGCAATAAAACAGTGAGCTTCCTACACCTACAATCCCCAGGAAGCAACTGCAAGCTACCATGTCATCACTCTGTATAACTTATTTTACTTTTTTTCCTCTAAATCCTAAGATCCACAATCATACAACACACACACACACACACACACACACACACACACACACGTACACATACACACCTTACACACACACACCACTGTTATTGAGAGCCAGAATAACTTTTTTTTTTTTTTGTAAAAAGGCATACTTCTTGGTTCCATGATATCTGTAACTTTCAAGTCCAACTAATAGAAAATATACAGGTAATATTCAAATGGGCTTTAATTAAATTTAGAGATACAAGAAAAAAATTTCAGTATTTCTACATCATTATGATATTCAATGAACTTTAGGACTTTTCAACATGCAGTTATTTGCCTAATCATGTACCATGGGTGTTTTCCATTTTTGTCCTACTAAGAAAATAAAACTCTATCTCCTTTAAATGTCATAAGTTTAATTGTTAAAATTAAGGAAAAGCCAAGAAGAGAACTCAAGTAATTATATTTTCATTGAAATGATTGATTTCTGAGTGTTTTATTGAAATAATAAGTGTTTTATTACCAAATATTCAACACAACTAGAATTACATGCTATACAATGTCTAATCCTAAAAAAAGTACAGGTATTATTTAATTTTGATATTTCTGAGAGAAAACAGTCAACACAAGCAACCCAGTGGAGGAAGAGTTTATTATTACTGACAAATTGATGACACACTACACAGTGCTGAAGTCATGGTAGTAGAATCCTAGCATGAATCATTGGTTTATATCAAATCGATACAGAAGAAGTCAGTGAGAACTGAATGCTGTATCTCAATCTCATTATCCTTGTATTCAATCTGAGTATCAAGTCAAAGTACAGACTCAAATACAAAACAAATAAATAAATCATGGGTGTATGTGTGTGTATGTGCATGTACATGTGTGTATGTGTGTTTTCCAATTCATTGTTCACATTGCATAATACTTATGTGGAAATCATATATTTTGAAAATCATCTTTATGTCATACATATCATGGCACCAAGTCATTTACATGTGATTATGCCTATTAAGAAGACAATCACTATTAATAATTGCTTACTGTTTACTTAATGACTTGCTTAGTAGTATACTTTATAAGGTTTGCTTATGTTTTGATAGCTATATAACA
>NW_022196896.1:55668423-55682755 GCF_008632895.1 Mastomys coucha | reverse complement strand
GTTCTGAGTGTCACATTAGAAGTCAGAAAGAACTTGGTTTCATTCCTTAACTGTCACCATTAAAGATATTCAAGTGGTTAGTGTATTAATCTGGAAAATGTTACAGAAGCTCATAGATTAATCTTCAGTCCATTAAGGAAGGAAGGTTAAGGTGTTGTTGTGGAAAGTACACAATATTTATGCAGATTAGGAAAGGCTATACATATTAGTTAATAGCACTTTTGTAAGTAGAATGAAAACTAAGGCTTATCAGACATTCTGTAGAGTTGATTTATGTATTTTTATTTATATAAGGATTAATATTTATCTATACATGTACAATATTCTCTCCACAATGCTATACTGATATTTATTATTCATTCATGTATATTTAAATATTTCCCACTTGTAAATCTTTTTCATATAGATTTGTCCAATTCTCTGATGCAGAAAGAATTTTCCATTATTTGGGCTTGTAGAGCACTTGTTCAAAACAATGTAGAACAGCAATTACTGGCTCACAGAACTCTCTCTTCTAATAGTGCAAATATTTCTAGAACAGGAAGCATATGCTATTTCTTTTGATTATTCCCAGGTCTCTGTCAATGATTATTGACTGTGCAAGAATACTAAATTGTTTGCAACCATAAGTAGAAGGGACATGCCTCCTTTCAAACATAATTATAACTGAGTTTCACTCTAAAGATTAACAGATTTGCCAAAATTCACAAAATTAATTGTACCATTTCCTAGATATTAGTAGCCTCATAAAACCTTCAAAATGTGCCTGACAAAGTGCCAAAATTGCAAAATTCATTATGTAGTTTATTGCACAATATTCAAAGCCATATTAGTAAATATGAATACAAGTGTCTGTCTCATTTTATCCCTGCAAACGAACTATCATTTTGCATTTCAAATTGGAGTTCATCAAGTAATGCAATAATGATCAGCACTTGGAATTGGAACATGAGAACTAATCAGTAGATCTCTTTCAAAGAAGCAAGATCATTTTAATTTGCTACCTTTCAACATGTTCTATAAAAACAGGACAATGTCTAATAAGCAAACAAATTGCTATGCATCATATTCAATTGCAGAAATTCTGTCAGAATTTGGATTTGTAAAGCCTTCCTAATCTAATAATGTTTTAAAAAACATTCAAATTGACTAGTCATCATTTTCTTCAGTTGTAAACATTTTTAAATCTCATATATTGAAATTTCTGGTTTGATTTACAAGTGCATATTACATACAGATGCATATTAGCATTCAAATTTTTCTCATGCTGATTTGTTATGCATGCAATTTGAAACTGTACATCATTTCATAGAGTGTGTACGAAAACCCTTCCCAAAGGATATTCAGGAATTCTTTGCCACAAAACTATGATTGCTTTACAGGAAAGACAATTAATATTTATTTGTGTTTGAAAACATCAGGGAGTGGTCTGATTGTTCTGGCAGCAGGTGTATAGTAGAGGATTGCAAATTCGATCATCAATAGGAGGAGAGGACCTCAGCCCTGTGAAGGTTCTGTGCCCCAGTGTAGGGGAATGCCAGGGCCAATAAGTGGGAGAGGGTGGGGTGGCAGGCATGGGGCGGGGGGAGGCAACAGGGGTTTGTTTTTGTTGTTTTTGTTTGTTTCTTTGTTTTTTGGAGGGGAAACTGGGAATGGAGAAATTTACATGTAAATAAAGAAAATATCTAATAAAAAAAAAAGAAAACATCAGATGTCTAACTAAATACAGATAAAATCAGCCTAAGAAAATTACAAAGTTCACACATAATGACAGCAACAACAAGAACAACAACAGCAAATCTATCTATATTGATAACCTTCAGCAACTCCATATTACAAACATATTCAAGTATCACCTCATTTACTAAGTCTAACAGGACAAATAAGCAATTTTCCTAAAATCAAAGGCACATAAGCAAGGTTTAAAACTTTGGGGTTTTCACTTCTTTGAGAGTTTCATACAACATGTGTTGAACATATTCACCTCTTTCCCTCATCCCATCCCAGATACAGCATGCCTTTACAAGTGTACCCAATTTGGGGTCCTTGGTGTTAATCTTTATCTTCAAGACAGCTTTATACTCCCCAAATATTCTTAAATAGATTATCTTTTTTTAAGCCTACAGCACCCAAACAGATTATCTTTAACTAGAGTTTGGTTGACTTTACAAACACTACAGTGTTAGAGAAAACTAACTCTCTTTCTACAAGTAACTAATGATTTTTTTATGGTTAGGGGAAGGGTAGTGTGTTCATCTTTCTTATCCATGCTAGCATTTGATGAAGGTTTGGTTTGTATAGGAACTCTGTGTATTACACTGTGGTTTATGTATGTGTGGCTCTATATCTGCAGCCATCCTGTTGTGTATTTATTTAATGCTTCTAGCTCCTATACACTTTTATTTCTCTTTTTCAAGAATAATTACTGAGCCCTACCAGGGTGTGTGTGTGTTTGTGTGTGTGTGTGTGTGTGTGTGTGTTTGAAACTTTACTTCTATCTTTTAATATTTTTCTTTCTTTTTTTTTACAGTCCATATTTTAGTCCCCTCCTGGTCTACCCTCCAACTATTCCACATCCCATATACCCTCTCTGTCCCCCTGCCTACACTAGGATGTCCCTACCACCAACCACCAAAGCAACAAGAACTCTAAACTCCCTGGAGCTTCCAATCTCTTGAGGGTTAGGTACATCTTCTCTGACTAAACCCAGACTCAGTAGTCCTCTGCTGCATATGTTGGGGGCCTCATATCAGCTGGTGTATGCTGCTTGGTTGGTGGTCCACTGTCTGAGAGATCTTGGGGGTCCAGGTTAATTGAGATTGCTGGTCTTGCTATAGGGTTGGCCCTCTCCTCAGCTTCTTCCAGCTTTTCTGTAATTCAACCACGTGGGTCAGCTGCTTCTGTTCCTTACTTGAGTACAAATATCTGCATCTGACTCTTTCAGCTGCTTGTTGGGTTTTTCAGAGAGCAGTCATGATAGGTCCATTTTTGTGAGCACTCTAAAGCCTCAGAAATAGTGTCAGGCCTTGAGGTCTCCCCTTGACCTGGATTCAACTTTGGGCCTGTCTCTGAACCTCTTTCCTTAAACTCTTCTCCATTTCCATCCCTGCAGTTCTTTCAGACAGGAACAATTATGGGTCAGAGTTTTGACTGTGGAATAGCAACTCCATCCCTCACTCAATGCATGTCTTTCTGCTGGAAGTAAGCTCTATAAGATCCCTCTCCCCACTGTAGGTCATACTCCCTTTGAGTACAGAGTGTCTCTTGCCTCCCAGGACTCTGGTACATTGTGGAGGGTTCCCCCAACTTCATACCTCCTGAGATTGCCTTTTTCAATGTTTTCTGCTGGCCCTCAGGGCTTCAGTCCTTTTCCCCCTTCCCAATACCAGATCATGTTCCACTCTGCTCCCCAGCCCCATCCTCTTTCCCTCTCAGATGCCTCCCTTTCTTCCTCCCTTTCCCCATTGTGATTGCTTTCTGCTCCCTCCCCAGTGGGACCTTCAGCTTGTTGATCTTTTCTGAGTTCTATGGACTGTATTTTGAGTATTTGTATTTTTGTTTGTTTTTTTTGGGGGGGTTAATATCCACTTACCACATATCACAAAGGTCTTTTGACGTCTAAGTTACCTCACTCAGGATGATTTTTCTAGTTCCATCCATTTGCCTGCAAAACTCAGGATGTCCTCATTCTTAATAGCCAAGTAGTATTCCATTGTGTAAAAGAACCACATTTTCTGTATCCATTTTTCTGTTGTGGGACATCTGTGTTGTTTCTAGATTCTGACTATCACAAATAAGGATGCTATGATTATATCCTAATTCTGTTATTTTTGACCTTTGCACCCATGAGAAAGCTTATTATAAAATTGATTTATTTATAAAGATTTTTATCGCCATTTTTGTCCTCAGAGTTTCTACCATTTGCCTTTTCTATTAAAATAACAAAACTGAAATCACGTAATTTAGTCATTTCTAATAAATATCCTTAATCAGAGACACATTTCACTTAGTTTCTGATGCACCAACAACATTGGTTAATGGCTTTAATTTTAGCAACCCTTGCTTCTAGGTCGCCAGCTAATCCTTTTATAATTTTGACTGCATGGTCTCTGATTGCTCCTTAGAATAAAGAATTACAAGAATTTTTCAATTTAGTTGAATAGGCAATAGATTCTTTTTTAGACAGTAGGAATATAAAGTGAAACAAATTTAGAGGTGATGTAAAACTCAAGTGTGAAATATGGTTTAAATATAATAATAAGCCACATTTATTAAAAATAAATTCTATTTTATGTAGGTATCTGTTATTTTGTTATGTTCATTCCAAAGTGGAATAGTTGGGAAGATGAAGAGAAAGATGAAGATGAAGATGGAATGAAGTGTGAGTTAAAATGAAAGTAGTTTGAGTAAATCAAGTGAAAACCTATTACATAGTAGCCCTATGTAAAACATACAATAGTGATTGAAGAAAAATGATAATTAAGCTAGACACAGCTGGAAGAACAAGGTGTCATTAAACTAAATCCTCATTGCCAAGTCCATTATACCTCCATATGAATTGTTGTTCATGTTAAACCCAGAGGCTCACAAACAATGGCCTCCTCCAATTCTTCTTGGCTACTCAATAGAATCAGTTTGTAATATCTCTTAGCCAAATGCATAATACACCTTGCATGCAATATACAGAGATACCATGCAGAAACTGGGATTCATTCTTCCTTGGTGCTGGCTAGCACTCATTAAGCATCAATCCTTCTGGCTATTATATATAACCTGCTATAAACATAGTGGAGCATTTGTCCTCATTATATGTTAGAGCATCTTTTGAGTATATGTCCAGTGCAATTATATTGGTATCTTGAGTTGGAAAGCATATCAGTCAGCTAGAACATTAAACAAACAAAAGAATACAAACAGAAGCAGAGAGGAGAACATGAGGTCATTCTGAGGTCAGGGAAGAGGCTGAGTCAAGTTCAGACTTTTATAATTATTGATGACAACAGAGGCAGCTCTTCAGTCCTTTATTTTCTGACAGAATCATCACATTTCAATTATGCACTACATTAATATGTAGAAACTAGACACCCATTACATTAACATTTTAAAGTAGAGTTTATAGGAGGAAAGTATGCTTTGATGCTGTCATGAGAGTGTGTCGTGATGGAAAGTTCCATCTTTTGGTCCAACTCTCTCCTTCTTGTAGGATTGAGAGTGAGTATATAACCTGGAAGGAAGAATCTAACTTCATATAGCTTTGATCTCAGATGTAGAATCATCCAGAAACCTGGTAAATATAGTTAAATACTTGTACACATTTGTGGGATGTAAACCCATGCAAGGAAGTTTGGCAAGGTAGGGAGGTTGAGACCCCAAGACCAGGAGATTCTGTGGGCATGCACCTGAGGCTTAGGTGACTCCAAGCTACCTGCCAGACTTATGAGTTGGAACACTTGCCATGCTTCTCACATAAAAGAGTTGTGACCACAGGTCACATAAGCCTAAAACAGAGTTCTCTATACTAAATAGGTACTTAGAGGCCCAGAGGGCTTAGCTAATAACCTTTCCTCCCCAGACATTCCTCCCTGAGAAAGGTGTTTAATCTCAAGCCCACCCTGAGACATGGAGTTTGGTTTTATACATCCTTATCCCACCATGACAATAAACTCTCAAGAACCATAGACTATCTCTTTTCATCATGATCTGCCATGGGAAGCCATGAAAAAGGCCATTGCCTTCAGAGCTACAGCCCAATGTCCTGTAGAAAGTCTCTTTGTGCTGTAGAAGGCCACATCTACCATGAAGTCAGCCTATAATAATCATTCCCTGCTGGGACAAGTCAGAGATCTCCTTCCCCTACCCTACCCCCCCCCAGCCCAGGGCTAGATGCTTTCTCTGATAAGCACAGTCAAACTCCATGTGTCCTGTGACAGAGTGGATGCAGGCCAACAACCCTACACACATTTTCATTGAACAAAGTCCATTTGATGTATTACAGACACAGGAATTAAATATATGTAATTAACCACATTTCAAGAAAATTACAAAAGAAGATACAAGGTATCCGGACTATGTGAGTATAAAATAGAAAGTTCATTGTACACTGTGCCACAGTTCCCAGGGCTGATCTTGTGCCACAGATTTCCATACACAAATACTGTCTGGAGAGTGCTGGTCTCCCAGGAATGCAAAAATACCTGTGAGCACAGGTAAGACCACTACTTCTGCTCAAATTCCTGGCCCATGAAGGACCTACTCTGAGCCATCAGGACACAGGAAACTAGGACTAGTCAGGAACAGGATCCTTCTGATTTCTGTCTGCACCCAGGAGCTCACCCTGTGCCATAGCTCTCCATACCCAATTTTCTCCAAAAGAGAACTGGACTTCCAGGAGTACTGATATACAGGCTTGCATGAGGTATAAACCACAATCAAAGACAGAAATACCAGCTAACACAAGAGATAACCAGATGGTGAGAGGCAAGGGCAAGAATAGAAGCAATAGAAACCAAAACAACTTGGCATCATCAGAACACAGTTCTCCCAACACAGCAAGCCCTGGATACCCCAACACACCAGAAAAGTAAGACTCTGATTTAAAATCACGTCTCATGATAATGATAAAGAACTTGAAGAATGATCTAAATAAATCCCTTAAAGAAATACAGAAAAACACAGATAAACATGTAGAAGCCTTTAAAGAGGAAACACAAAAATTCCTTAAAGAATTATAGGAGTCTGAGAAGACCTTGGACTAGAACTCAATAGCCAGTCCCACAACAGGAAGTATCAATCACAAGCTTTATAACATGCCAAGCATCCCAGGATCTCAGGATGTTATCATTCCAGAGGTATCATGACTCCCAGGAGCTCTGACACACCCAGGATCTCAGGATCACAGGATCTCAGAAACACAGGATCACAGAGACAGCTGGACTCTGAGGAGTTCTGACACAACCAGGATCATAGGAAGAAGAGTCTTCAGTCAGATAGATCGAGAGCAAGTAGCACCAAAGACAGCCAGATGCAGGGAGGCAAGCATAAGAACAAAAGCAACAGAAACCAAGGTTACTTGGCACAATCAAAACTCATTATTCTCACCATAGCAAGTCCTGTATATACTATCACAATGGAAAAGCAAGATTCCATTATAAAATCACCATGATGACGATAGAGGATATTAGGGAGGACATAAATAACTCCCTTAAAGAAATACAGGAGAACACACATAAACAGGTAGAAGCCCTTAAAGAGGAATCAAAAAAATCCCTTAAAGAATTACAGGAAAACACAACCAAACATGCGAAGAAAATGAACTAAACACGCCAGGATCTAAAAATGGAAATAGATGCAATAAAGAAATCATAAAGGGAGAAAACCCTGGAGTTAGAAAATCTATGAAAGAGATCAAGAGTCATAGATGCAACCATCACCAACAGAATTCAAGAGATATAAGATAGAATCTCAGGTACAGAAGATACTTTACAAAACATTGACACAACAGTCAAATGAAATGTAAATGCAAAAAGCTCCTAAACCAAAACATTCAGGAAATCTAGGACACAATGAGAAGACAAAACCTAAGGACATAGAAGATTGCAAAGACTCCCAATGTAATGGGCCAGTAAATATCTTCAACAAAATTTTAGAAGAAAACTTCCCTAACCTAAAAATGAGATGTCCATAAACATAAGAAGCCTACAGAACTTCAAATAGATTGGACCAGAGAAGAAAAATCCTCCCATCACATAATAGTCAAAACACCAAATGCATGCATATGTACGTGCACATGCACACACACACACACACACACACACACACATACACACACACAATATTAAAAGCAGTAAAGTAAAAAGGTCAAGTAACACATAAAGGCAGACCTATCAGAATTATACTAGACTTCTCACCAGAGACTATGAAAGCTAGAAGATCCTGGGCAGATGTCATACAGTCCCTAAGAGAAAGCAAATGACAGCCCAAGCTACTATACCCAGCTAAACTACCAATTATCATATATGGAGAAACCAAGGTATTCCATGACAAAACCAAATTTACACAATATCTTTCCACAAATTCAGTCTTACAAGGTATAGTAGATGGAAAATGCCAACAGGAGGGAAAATACACCCTAGAAAAAAATAAGAAAGTAATCTTCTTTCAACAAACCCCAAAAAATATAGCCACAAAAATATAAATATAACATCAAAAATAGCAGGAATCAACAATCACCATTCCTTAATATCTCTTAACATCAGTGAACTCAATTCCCCAATAAAAAGACAGAGTAACAGACTGGATACTTAAACAACATCCAGCATTTTGCTGCATACAAGAAGTGAACCTCAGTGTCAAAGAGAGATACTATCTCAGAGCAAAGGCCTGGAAAACAATTTTCCAAGCAAGTAGTCCCTGAATCAAATCAACTTTCAAACAAAAATTAATAAAAGGATAAGGAAGGACATTTCATACTCACCAAAGGAAAAATTACCGAGAAGAATTCACAATTCTGAATATCTATGCTCAAAATGCAAGGGCATCCACATTCATAAAAGAAACTTCTTTTTTCTTTCTTTTTTTAATTTTTTTTGTTTTTTGAGACAGGGTTTCTATGTATAGCCCTGGCTGTCCTAGAACTCATTCTGTAGACCAGGCTGGCCTCGAACTCAGAAATCTGCCTGCCTCTGCCTCCCAAGTGCTGGGATTAAAGGCAGGTGCCATCACAGCCCAGCTCAATGAAATTTTTCAAAAGCTAAAAGCACACATTGCACTTCACACAAGAATAGTGGGAAAATGCAATACCCCACTCTCATCAATGGACAGATCATGGAAACACATACTAAACAGTGACACAGTGAAAGTAACAGAAATTATGGATCAAATGTATTTAACAGATATCTATAGAACATTTCATCCTAAAAGAATATATCTTTGTCTCAGTCCCTCAGTCTCCAAAATTGACCATATAATCGGTCACAAAACAGGCCTCATCAGATACGAGAAGATTAAAATAATACCATGAATCCTATCAGATCACCATGGACTAAGACTGGTTGGTCTTCAACAGCAGAAATACAACAGAAATCTCAATACACATAGAAGCTGAACAATGCCCTCCTCAATGATAATTTGGCCAAGGAAGAAATAAAGATAGAAATTAAAGACTTTTTAGAATTTAATGAAAATAAAGGCACAACATACCCAAACTTATGGGACACAATGAAAGCAGTGTTAAGAAGAAGAATCATAGCTCTGAATGCCTCCAAAAAGAAACTGGAGAGAGCATATACTTGCAGATTGACAGCACACCTAAAAGCCCTAGAACAAAAAGAAGCAAATACACCCAACAGGAGTAGGCAGCAGGAAATAATCAAACTCAGGGCTGAAATCAACCAAGTAGAAACACAAAGAACTATACAAAGAATCAACAAAACTAATAGCTGGTTGTTTGAGAAAATCAGCAAATAGATAAAGCCTTAGCCAGATTAATGAGCAGACACAGAGAAAGTACTCAAATTAAGGAAATTGAAAATGGAGATTTAACAACAGAAACTGAGGAAATTCAAGAAAATCATCAGATATTACTACAAAAGCCTATATTCAACAAAACCGGGAAACCTGGATAAAATAGACTTCATAATTCTTAGTGTAGACCCTATAAGAATTCCTAAATTTATAGCAACTTTAAGTTCTTTTATTAACAAAAACATTCATTGTACATAAATTGGAATTACTGTAGGGAATACAGAACTATTAACATCACGTTCTTTATGTGATGTGTAAAATAATTCTCATATTTGTCTTAATAAAGTAGTCTTGTCATAAAACTAATACAAGGTCACTACAAAATGGCATCAAACTCTTGTTAGGAAAGTCAATAATTGTAACGTGTATGATAATCATAAAATATTAGTTTGCATTTTCTTCCATATTGGGAGATATTCAAGGCTTATCAGCTTTGTTTTTTATATAGCCATTTCATCAGTTCTTTGAAAAGATCACGAATAAAGAATTGTATGTTATATGACACCCTCAGTATCTATTCTATATTTTCACAGGTGTAGTCATTTAATCAGTTATTAATCATTTAATAATTTTCACTATGTAATTTTAAATTTTAAGAAGAACAATGTCTTATATATATGGTGTTCCTTAAAAATGGATGTACATTGACAGTAACAGGTACGGACTAAAGAAGTAGCTGTGATCAGTTTTTCATAACCTGCTTGTGAAGCACATTTGAGAGGTTTGCACCATAACTTTGAAATGGAACCAAGAACATAGTTCTATAAAATAGGACATCAATCTAAGATCTTACCATGACCATTTTTTTCTGGCATAATTTGTTATTATCTTTAATTTAAGATCATTCTTTCCATATATGCCTGTAAAAGTGTGGTGATAGGTTAATATATAATCTCGTGAAAGGGTAGCTTTGTGTGCTTGTGCTTGTGATGTAACTCTATTGTACTCTTTCTGTTTCATATGTCTATCTGTTACTTTATACACTCTTTGAAGAAATATCTTAAGCTGTAAGCTCGATATGTATATGTATTATATATATATATATAACTGCATATATATGTATACATATATACATATATATCTATATAACTCTGCTTTTTGAAGGAAAAAAAAGAAGAGATGGCTTAAGAATAAGGACTATTAGTGTATACTTTTGGTGTTTTAATCCAAAGCAAAAACCAAGTAATTAACAACCCAGTATGTATGCTCTCATGCTTAGGAAGACATGGACTTGTCAATTACCTATGACATTGGGAACATTTTGAAATTTTTCTTTCCACAGATTAAGTTACTGAAATAACTGTATGAATGATAATGGTTATTTTGATCCATTTAACATGTGTTTTTCTTCTTTATATTATGGAGACAAGTAAATATTTAATATTTAAAAAACATTATTGTTTTCCTTTATCAATCATATTAGCTAACTGACTACATTGTACAAATACAACTAAAACCATTATCTCGATTAAACAGTACATAAAAATTAGAATAAAATTTCTTATTTTGATCTTTACTTAAATTTCCATTATCTCTGAATTGAATCACATTTCTGAACTCTGTAATGCAGAGGTGAATTATATTAATTTCCTATGTTTGTTTGAGTCTTAGAACTATAGAAAATAATTTATTTTTATTGTTAGCAGGAGTATCAAGTGGCACAGACATGATAGCAATCCATATCAAATTTCCTAAAATTTCTAAAAATAAATCTTATTAGAAGGCTGTGTGCCTGTTATCCGACTGGATGACCTGAGTTCAAGTCCTCAACTCCATGTGCTAGAAGAATATTATCAACTCCCAGAAATTTCCTTCTATCCTTCATACAAACAACATAGTAGCTACCCTTCATACCTAAAAAAAAAGATATTGCACATTTCAGTAAATTTAGTGCTATTCTATGTACAATAGCAAGAAAATGAAATATATTATACTTTCTTTTCATTTAGCATTATATATCTATATAATGGAATGATCCACAGGAATTAGATTAGTATTCATCATTTCTATATTTATATTTTTGTGAACTGAATTATCTTATAAATGATTCACTCACACAATATATCCTAGCCAGTTTTCCCTCCCCATATTCCACTTAGCTCCCTCATATTCTCCCTTCATTTCCACTTCAGAAAAAGATATTCAAAAGAGAAGACATCTAGACAGAACAACACAATATAAATTAAGGCAATATGAAAAAAAAACTCATATCAAGGCTGAACAAGGAAACACAAAAAGAAGAAAGAAATCCCAACAGCAGTCAAGAGTCAGAGATATACACATTTGCACTGTTAGGGGTCTAACAAAATCTCCAAGCTAACAAGTATAACATATACAAAGAGAAATCATGCAAGCTTGGTTTCTCCTTTTTTGGAGTCTGGAAGCCCATGTGAACCCTTAGTTGAAGTAGGTCATGTTCTCCTGGTGTCCTCCATTCCCTATGACTCTGACAGTCTTTCCTCCCTTTCTTCCATGAGGTTCCCAAATCTTTGAGGGGAAGGACCCAAGGAAGATCAGAAATTTGTACTTTCTTTCTGCAAAATGTCTGGCTGTGCATCTGTGTAGTGTGTAGCTATATCCATCTTCTTTCAGAGGAAACCTAATTGATGATGACTGATTTATGAGGATAGGAGATTATTACTACTTAGAGTTCATATTTCTGTAATAAAAGACAATTAATTAAAGAAAATATACAATATCACAGTCTCAAACTTTTATCTTATTTTGGAAATAATATGTAACTGATAATATTGAAACCTGCTAATGAAAATAAATGACATTTAAGGCACTTTATCCATGAGCAAAGGCTATATTTTCAAGGAAAGTTCCAACAGGGAGAAAGAAAACAGAGGACTTAAATTCTTGATTTCAATATTGATTATTGATATTATTTTGATGTCAGCTTGGATTTCTTTTCCTCCTTATTTTTGAACTTTTTGATTCCTTACATTAATTGATAATTTTCAAAAACAGCATAGTTCTATGGTTATAATTAAAACCATGCCTAACTGATTATACAATAGAGTATAGAAGGCTAGATTTTGTGTATCATGAAATATGACATTCTAAATGAGAAAACTGAAGTCCCAAGATTTTAAATCTTATCAAGGCAGTAATCAAGCCAATGATTAACATCAAGTTAAGTTGTAACTTGTTTAAAAGCTGGAGGCCATTCCTGAAAGATGATATTACTCTAGTAATGTGTAACTCTTCTACTTGGGAAAAGTGAGATCATAGAAAGGTAAATCTTCAGAATGGTCTGTTTAGTTACCAGTGTTAGGAAATTGTTAAAGAGAGATGGAAAAATTTCCCAATTCATTCAAATAAGGTTTTTCTGATTTACCATTATATTATTACTAGCATAACTTTTTCTCTAAAAGAATGCCAAAAGCTGCCACTAAAATGACTATCAATAACCATTATTGAAAACAATCCTTTGGCTTCGATATTTTATTTCTTCTTGAAATAACTTTTAATGCATGTACACATTTTGTTTATGAATGAAGTTAATTAAATGACGTGTGTTTTCATTCAGAGGTTTTAAACTTTTTGTAGCTAAATAGTCCATGGCAGATACATTGGTTCCAATATGATAATATATAATGAGCTTATTCATTCACAAGATAAACTTTAACTAATCAATCAATTATTAATAACTCAAAAAGATTATGTACAATGAGAAGTGTTCTGTGTACCCATAATATGCATTATATATTTAACCCCAATTTTCCTATGGAATGAACATTTTGTATTGTTGTGTTAACCACTTTTAAGAATTTGCCACACAGGCTTAATAATATGACATCGACATAATCTCTTTTACCAATATTTCCTATACCATTTCAAGCTTCTATTATATTCTTTTTTGTTATGTTTCAGAATAACTAATACAAAGTTCCTAATTACTATGGTATACTGTTTTAATTTTTGAAATTAAGATATATCTACATAATATCCTTTCCTCTTTCTAACCTTTTCCTTATACCATCTATAGACCTTTTTTCCCTCTGAAACTCATGATCTATATTTCTCTAAGTATTGATTCACACACACACACACACATTAAACATTTAAATATATGTTCAATACATATACCCCTGACATATACTATATATATATATATATATATATATATATATATATATATATATAATGTATATCATATAGATATGATAGATATAACCACTTGGAAATCTATTGTACAAGTACATAAATTTCAATCACATACTTTTGGTGTGCTTCTCAGGAGCTTTGCATTCATTTGTTGCCTTAATAGTATTGTATTAGTCATAGATAGACCCTATCACAAAACATAATTAAATATATTGCCCTTTGTGAACATATAACTCAATTAATGACATTTAAGTACGCAAACTATTTACATCCATCATGTTATAAATAAAACAAGGTATAGATTTTCTTACTTTAGAGTATATACACATATATTAAAAGAGGCAGAAAAATACAAAGATATTAAAATTAACAGAATTTTGTGTTTGGGGAGAACTGATGGATCTTAGAAAATATGCATGGAATGGAATGAATAGGATATACACATATCCTATAAACTGAAGAAAGCATGACAGACACTGTTTCAGGAAATAATTACTTGACATGGTAGAGAGAGAGAAAAAGAATAAGCCCATAACAGAGTGTGGTGGAAGAGAATCTAAGAATCTGTCCACTAAAGGATATTTGAAGTAATATCCTTTCATCTTCATTTTCAACTTTAAATACTACTATAAATGTTGGGAGCCGTGAATCTTGAGAGGCATTCGCCATGGCAAGATGGCGCCTACTTCCGCTGTTA
>NW_022196896.1:55644539-55666091 GCF_008632895.1 Mastomys coucha | reverse complement strand
GAATCTTGAGAGGCATTCGCCATGGCAAGATGGCACCTACTTCCGCTGTTAACTCCTAGTGGACAACTATTGGCGCATGTGTGTAGAGTGAAAGGACGCCATGTCACGGCCCATCCCGGGCCTTACGTAGGGTAATGAGCGAACAGCCAATCATGAGCAGACACACCACGCTGTGGGCAGATACGTGCACTGTGGTGTATATAAGCAGTGCGGATTTTGGGCTCGACCCTTTTTTCACCATGGATGGAGACAAATAAACAGTTGCTGCAGAAGGAACCTAGAGTGTCCGCGTGTCTTCTTCCCGGCGAGAGGACCACGCGGGCTACATATAAACACAAATAGAAAAATTAGAGATATCTCAAAGGTTCATTGCTTTCCACTCAGTTACTGTTGGGGATTGTAGAGAACAGAAGTTGGTGTGATTGCTTCCAGGTGACTTAAAGCTGCAAATAGAGACTCAAACAGAACAGGATTCAAATTAGAGCTAGCTATGAGATTAGACCTATTGTCTACCAATATGGGCTTCATTGACTAGGAAACAATCAAAGAAGCTAAAACACAGAGTACTTTCACGCTTCTTCAGATATCTGACATAAAAGAGCAAGGACTTGTGAAGAAAACTACAGTCAAAAATGTATATCAAATAAAATGATAATTAACAGTAGAGTCTGATATAGGTGGCAAATATTTTAAAAGAATTCCCATTTATAAGTAAAATATGTACATGGGATATTGATCATAATAAATGAATATATTGGTATTCAGCAGAAAAATAAAACAATGAAATTATTAAAATAAAAACACAATGCCATGAATAAAACATGTTCTATGATAAGGCTCTACTTAGCATATGAAATAAGGTCAAAAAGGAAATGTTGGGGAAAGCCAAATAAAATATTATGGTTCAAAAATATAAATAGAGCAAAATAGGCCAAAAAAATCCAGTTTTAAAATGTAGTATTATTAACTTTCATTCTGATAGAATCAATAGATCCATATTTTAAAAATATTTATTTCCTAAACTTTGAAAAGCCTGGCTTACTATGTTTTCCTTAATATTAAGCATTACAGATAATGGTGTTTTTAAATATTTCTATTCAATATCTTCCTCAAGTCTTAACCACTGTCCTTACAAGCAAAAAATACAAAATTACACATATAGTGGAAACTCAAGGGTTACGGTGTTCATGTTTGAAGAGGATGCCATCATCCATCTATAAATTGCCAATGAATCTGATGAATAAAATAAGAGGCAAGGCACTCATCAATGTGGCAATGGAAAGGTCATTGGTGTAACATTGGGCCAATGTCCTAGATTTTGGGAAATATATGTTTCTTGATTTCTAGATCTCCTTAGGTTGTGCAATGCCATGTGAATAACTACCAGGAACTCAGATTCCCACTGAATCATTCTTATATATTTTTCTCCTTGTCTTCTTTATCATCACTGTTGTACCAATGGTGGCTGCACTATAACCTGCGAGTTTTATGTTGTTGTGCTGTATGATCTTGTGTTCTATTGTGTTGTGTTGTCTTTTCTTTTCCTTTTTTCTTTTCTTTTCTTTTCTCTTCTTAGTAAAGTCAGGCTTGTGAATACTAGCCAACTGACAGTATGATTGCCTTAGCAAGTCTCATGAATTACTTCCATCCATGATGCTTTTAAGTCAGCCCACTGGCTACTCTGTTTCCTCTCCAGTCACATGATTTCAGTGTTCATTTTCATGTCTTTGACTCATTACTACTGTTTGGTAGCCTGGCATTTTGCCATATCTCTACCAGGCATCTATTGGACTGGTTGATGTCCTTTCAAACAATTTGTGTAGCATGGCTGTTTGTTGAAATAATCAGTCTTTTGAAAGGACACTGATCACACAACAGCCTGCTCACAGGCTTACAGACACAACTTGACATTGTTAAAAGTGCATCTGTGATATTTTATATAATTTTATTTTGTACTAGCAAAGAAAGAGGCTTCACTAAAATTTTTTCAACACCTGACTAGATAAATGGCTATGATAGTTACTGAGTACATAAAGGTGAATAATTTTAAGTATTTCAATACTTTATATAGAGCTAGAAGTTCCTGTACTAGTGCTGTAAACTGATCTTTTGTCACGTTCTGGAATCAAAACCCCACTGGAAGTGTTAAAACAAGTTGTTTATTGCCATTAGGCCTAATGATTTCTTTCTTGTCTTCTAGTTATATCTTACATGTATGAACACAGGAATATTGGAACATATAGCATTTCAAGATTTTCTAATAGCATCTTTGATTAATGAAAAAGCCTCTTAAATACTTTTGTCTACATCCCGCATAACACTTTTCTTTACCAGGTTATAGAAAGGATAAACAACTTAATCAAATGTGGTTATGACAATTTACTGCTAGGGATAGTGGTATCTAAATCTAAGTGGGTATAAAAAAATCCATGATAAAAACTCACTACATTGTAAGCTAATTAAAAAGTAAATTTCTTTAAAAGGGATTTGAACACAAGTACTCTGAATGTTCAGACTCTACTTATCTTAAAAGTCATAGGTTATTAAATAAAAATCCCAATGTTGAATTGATGTGTATCTTTATGAGCTATTTACAATGGAGACAACAGAGGTCCTGAAAACAACATAGTTTATTGTCACTGCCTTTATATGAGTACAATAAATAAAAAGTAAGACTGTATTGCTGAAGACACAGTGCATATTTGTCTTAAGACAATGAAATAATGAAGCTGGAAGTGTCCTTAAACTTCCTCCTTCTTAGATAGTTTGGATGGTGTGGAAAAATAACTACTCAGGTCATAAATAAATCATTGGTATTAGATAGCAGTGAATCCTAAGTCATATAATACATACTGACTAGGAAATATGTACACAGGTATCTGAATATGTATTTTATGTCATATAATATAATATATATAGGCATTTTATAAAGCTTCTTTTTAAGTATGCATTTTTATGGACATATTTGTTCTGCTTTCAACACTGACCAAAAAATTTCTTATGTAATAGGCATGTGTTAATGTAAAGAATTCATACTGGTCAAAATGCTGAGATACGTAACTTTTAGCATCTTATAATATTGGGCCCAATAATATGGTGGTAAAGAACAAGTGATTTTGAAAACAAAAAAAAAAATGATGTAAATCTCAAATCATGTAGGTTCTGGACTTGGATGGATATATCAATATTTGCCAAGATACTTAGCTGTCTATTATATACATCAAAACAAGGTAGTGGCTAAGTAACCTTAGGGGATCTTAGCAGGGGGAAATGATGGTTAGGAATTATTTAGGATCATGGAAGCTGCAGTCCAGAGCCTTCTGTGCATGCTGCTTCCTTGCTGGAGCTGTTACAGACATCCTCCTTTAGTAAACATTCCATTCCCATGGCCTGGGGAGGTTATGTCTTTCCATTAGCCTTGAGACCTCTTAGAAATGGCTTTCCTCATGTCAAGAATGCACAGTCACACAAGGGTACATTTTCTCTCTACGGCAACTCTTGAGTGCTCAGCCACTAATGGGAAATAGATATTACTTCCTATCCTGAGAGAACTCCACAGAAGACTTGGGAAAAAAAATGAAAGAAGCATAAAGATGGGGAAAGTGCTGTGAAGTGCTTCTTCTGGAAAGAGCACCATTATTTCTTCTGGAAATAATGCACTCATGATCTCTCTAAGTTGTTGCTACCTTCACATAATGTATACAATAAAAAGTCAACAAGATTATTTCAACATTATTAACTAGACTCAGTAGCTGCAAAATATGCACAAGAATAAAAGGAGAGGAATTGAAGCACATGAAGTTGAAAAAGGGATGTATTCGGTTATGACTTGGGGAGTGGTAGGTAAATATGATCAGTGTATAAATGGGTACAATTGTGAAATAAATCAACTGTTATGGTGGTTTGAATAAGAATAACTCTATAGATTTCATAGACTCACATGGTTAAATGACTCTCCCCGAGTTGGTTGAAAAGGAAGAATTTAATGAAGTGGCCTCTTATTGGATGATTTGTTTTGCCTTGAGGTTTCAAACACTGGAGACATTCTCAGGGTATGGTGTTTGTCATTCTGCCTTCTACTTGCAGAAACAAACGTGAGTTCTCAGATACAGTCAGACCTGCCTGCCGTCTGTCACATTCTGCGCTATGGGGGCCATAGTGCCTTCTGAAACTTAAAGTCCAATTAAAACCTTTTTGTTTATACTTTCTTCATCTTTTTTGTAATCTCTACATGTAGTGTGGGCTTTCCATACTGATTAATATTCTTTGTTCTACTAGCTATAGGCAAAATATAGGTAGGTTCTTATCACATTCCAGGGTTACTGAGTATATTTTGCCTTTCATGATGTATGGAGACTCTATTCCATTCACAAAGAAAAATTAACTTCATGTGTACATAAATGCATAGTTAGCATGTAGTGATGACTAAGTCTTACAAACAATACTTGAGAATCCAGCAAATCATACAGGAAGAAATCTGGTCAGAGGAATCAATAAGTGGGATACTGAGTGGAAGAAGTAGACTGCACAGAATTCACTGTGACAACAATAAAGAGAAGACTCAAGGGATGTGGTTGGCATTTTAGAAGTCATCAGAAATATGGCACATTTGTGTAGAAAGTGACCAGTAGGGGATAGAAATAAAAATGGAGAAATGGGTCAGTGAGGCAGAAATGATAATGACAGATTACAAAAGGATCTGTCAGAAAGGCATATTTTTTAAAATAATTGGTGTTTTCAACTATTACATGTCAGTATCCTTAGATCATGCAAAAATCAATAGGGATTTAAGAGAATCAGAAATACTGGAAATTCAAGGTCATTCTGTGCTATATAACAAGTTCAAAAGCAAAAAAGGAGTACAACATAGGAGTTGTGGGAATGTGTTTAGGGTAGCATTGGATCTTCTTCAGCTCTGATTCACCCAGTTCCCTTTGAAGACAAGGTCTCATCATGTAGTTGAGGCTAGACTAAAACTTATGGTCATACTGTTTGCACCTCCAAGTGCTAAGATATATGTACTTATATTATATATCATAAATGTAATTTTTATTTATTAATTGCTTCTGAAGAGTTATGGAGTTTCTAGTGATACAAAAACAAAACAATTCTCATACTTAAGGTTCATATTTGGGGATCTTCTGAAAGAGGAGGTTAAGTGGTTAGTTGTCAGAGAATTGGGGAGTGCAGTGTAAGACTGTGTCTCCTAGAAATATCAGAACCCAAGTCCATAAAGTCTCACATACATATTGCCCATACATGAGTTGGGCCAAATCTACATCATTGAGTATCAATAGAAAACAGCCCACGAAGTCACAACCTTACAAAAAGAACTACAGTCACTTAAGGAATGTTGAAATAGAGTGGGAAACCTAGTCAGAAAACTAATCTTCCCAGGGGAAGAGTGCGCACAAATTGGTTATCCAATTCCAAAGGGTCAGCTCAGAAAATATACATATAAATAACTTTATCCAGACTGAGCAGGTTACAATTAGAAATAAATATTTATACACATATAGAGTATAACAATAACTAATGAAAATAGAGGCTGTGAATCTGAAACAGAGCAAGAAGTATTTGAGTGGTTGGAATAGGGAAAGAGAAGGGAGAAATGGGGTAATTATATTATAATCTCAAAAAATAGCAGAAATAATACAAAACATAATATGTAATTTCCCTTCAGTTTTGGGGTGCTACTCTTTGCAGAGAATACTTTTGAAAAAATCCTAGTCCTGTTAAGTGGAAACTTCTGGTTGCTTTGGAAATCAGTTATGTCCAATGATCTTTTGCTAGAGCACACTGGTAAAAGTATGTTTTGCTAGAGCAGACATATTAAAGAATGGCTTTGCTGAAGCAGACATGGATGAAAGGATATTTTCCTATAGCAAACATGTGAGAGGACTCATGGTGTTTAGAAGGAATATAAATATGACCCCACAACTATGAGGGCTCATGCATTAATTCACTTTGCTCTGTCTCATTTTCTTAGCTGATGACCCACATGTATCGGTTCACCTTACATTGCTTTGCTGAGCTTTAATTATGGTGATTTCATAGAAAAAAAAAACTTGCCAGAGAGCATCTCCTGAGAGTCCTGCAACTTCTTGCTGCTTCCACTGAGTTGGGCTGGTTAGTGAGCCTTATGGTTTCTTGTAGAATAATCTGCTCTTGCTGATTCATGTGTGGTGTCTGCCTAATGGACTGGACTGCTGCTGCTGGCTTGAGTTTGGTGTTTACTAGTGGACTTGGGTGAGAACAACAAAGATTGGAACTTCCCCTAAGAACTATTTCCAAACTGGTTTACTTCCCCCTAATAAATTTCTTAATCCTAATAAATTTCTATTTCATTTCCTCTAGGGGGAGAACAGATAGAGGGGATGTTGAACCCTTATTAAAGTAGGTTGAGAAAAACACATGCCTACAGTCCTGTTTCAAAACTTTCAAGTTTCTGATACTAGTTTTATGAGTTTATTCTTTTCATGACACCATGAAAATTTCATTTGTGTAAGTCTTTATTGCCACAGTCATTTCTAACAAGTGGGAAGGTTTACAGGTGGAGCTAGCAGAGTATATTCTCATTTGGGTAATTACATATGATTTAATATTTTCTAATGATATAGGAAGTGGTGGAAACAAATGAATTTTATAGTTACTTGCTTGAAGTTGTACTTTAATTCGGGAAGAGTTGATTAATTAATTCTTAAGATTCTTGAAACAGGATCTTATGCAGCTCAGAATGGCTTCCAACTCCTCATAAGCCAAAGCATTCTTTGAACTCATAGCTGGGAAGAGCCAAAAGGGTCTCTGTGAGACAAAACAATAGGAAGATTATAGTTAGACTCTGGCATGTTAATGAAAGCATTGTTCTGGCTGCTCTTAAGATTAACAATTTAGAATCTTATGAGTCTGATTTTGCAAGTTTCCTGAAAATGTTGGTAAAATCATTCCATAAACTATGGATCATAATTTAGAGAATTATTTTTTTCTTTGATAATTAATATTTTGAGATTACTTTAAATAAGCAACCAAATTAAAAATATCTGAACGTGATTAATTTTTAACATTTTCTTCTCCCTTAATATTAAAACTTTTGACTATTAGGAATAATTGACCAATTCATTAAATTTAATTAACATTAATCTTAATGTTCAGAATACAGGCCATTCATTTTTGTGCTTTAGTATTGTAATTTGTAATCTATATTATAGTAGACATATGAATTATGTATAAAGCTTACAGATCATTTAAAATATATGATATTCTAGCAGAGTCAAGATTTATGATCATTTTTGAAAATTTTCAATAAATATTTCAAAATACAATGAAAAGAAGCTATTTTCTATATTTTCTATATTTTCTTTCTATATTTTATAACATATTTTCCAACATATTTTTAATTAAAGAGCAGGTCTTAAGCATGTTAATATATTTACCTAGTAATTTTAATACTTATAACTCCAGGGATAGGACTAATAAAATTGAACTTATGGAATATAATATCATTTTAAAATGATATACTAGCTAGTAACTAAATTGTACTGTGTGTAATATATACATATATCATGGAATTACAAATCATGTTATTTATTATAGATCATATTAAAGCAGCCAAAAAATAACTTTGAATGGCAGCCTGCTTGGAATGAAGGAATAGATCTTTATACCTAATGGACAGTATCCATGCTTCATTATTCTTATGGAAAATGTATGGATATATGTTAATTACATTGTTTTCTAGTAAGATAAAGTTAGATTTAGTATTATGGTATTGTGAACCTACGCACTCTACTTTTTTTCCTTTCTTTGAAACAGTGAAGTGGAAGGGTAAATGATTAGCCACATATTAGCCAAATTAAAAAAATATATAAAATTGCTTGTTTCCTCCTACTTATTCTCATAAAATTATATAGTATCTGTTTAGTAAGTGAAGGTGATACTTAATTCAGATTAATTCTGCTATTCAGGTTCATTGAGGAAATTTTTACATAGCCAGTAAAAATCATGAAAAATGTTTAAAATGTCACAAGAAATGTCTACCTTCATGCTTAATTACCTCTTAAATTAATCCCTTTTTCTAATAACAAGAAAATGAAAGATTCTCAATTTAAGGCAACATTCCAGTGTGTGTACTCTTTAAAAACAAAATTTCTCCTATCCCATGAAGTGCCAATGGGAGAATGAAAAGTATTTAAATTTTGATTCAGATATATCTGAGCCATGCTGTAGAATAGAGTGGGAGGAAAAGACAAAACCCACTCTTTCTCCTTTAACACTATTATCTTTCTTTTTAATCTTTTCTATTAAAGAGATTTTTTTTCACACATTATTCTGATATGGTTCCTGAACTGGTTGGTTTTGTGTGTCAACTTGACACAAGCCAGAGTTATCAGAGAGAATGGGGCCTACCTTAAGGAAATGCCTCCATGAAATCCACTGTCAGGCATTTTCTCAATTAGTGATCAAGGGTGGGAGGGCCCATTGTGGGTGGTGCCATCCCTGGGCTGGTAGTCCTGGGTTTTATAAGAAAGCAAGCTGAGCAAGCCAGGGGAAGCAAACCAGTAAGTAACATTCCTCCAAGGCCTCTGCATCACCTCCTGCTTCCTGACCTGCTTGAGTTCCAGGCCTGACTTCCTCTGGTGATGAACAGCAATGTGGAAAGTGTAAACTGAATAAAACCTTTCTTCCCCAACTTGCTACATGGTCATGTTTTGTGGCAGAATAGAAACCCTGACTAAGATAGTTTCTCTATCCCAACTACTGCCAAATCATTCCACCTCTTTACCCATCAAAATCCATACTTTTTCTTGGTATAAAACAGACAGGGCTTTACATTATTTTATATTTTATTTTATTTTGTTTTTTTTTTTAGTTTAGTTTATATGCATTGATGCATGGTGTCAGATCTCCTGGAACTGAAGATAAAGACAGTTGTGAGCTGCCATTTGTTGCTGGGAACTGGTGTGTGTTGGAAGTACAGTCAGTGTTCTTAACAAAAGAGCCATCTCTACAGACTCCAGGCACCTTTGTTTTGAAAAAGGAAAAAAGTGAAGAGAAATGAAATTAAATAGGTAAAAAATTGAAACAAATATACAAACAGAAAAATAAAGAACCAAAGAACAAACATAAGGAACACATATAGAGACAGAAATATTGGTAAACATATAAATCCCATAAATACACAAATATATATATATATATATATATATATATATATATATATATATATATATAAACAAGTGTGGGTTAAGAAAAAAGAAAAAGAGTGCCCAGACAAGGCATTTTAAAACAACAACAATAACTATTAAAAAATCATCTAAAATTATCATTGAATTAATTTTACATTGGCCAGCAACAGGTGAACATGGGACCTGGCCTTAGTAGTTATTCATATAACCATTGAGAATCTATTAGAAAAAAACCCTAAGTTTTATTTATTACTGGTTATCAATTGGAGATAGTTTTTGGGTTAGGGAAGTGGGTTTGTGTCCATTTCCGTTCTTAACACTGTTACCCCATTATTTTTAGTTACCCCATTATTTTTAGTTATATGCATAAATGTTGTCAGGGCCTTGCTGCAGAATCCAGAGGAGAGTCCTAGAATCTAGAAGTATAGTCAGCAGGAAACTTCCTGACATGGGTGCTGGGACCTTATTTAAGATTCTCTGTAAGATTTCTGCATACTTGTAACCATTGAGCTGCCTCTTCGGCCCCACAATGAGTGATTTTAATGTAACAAAACAAGTGAAAACAACCAAGAATTTCATTTTTAACTAAAGTCTGGTTGGCTTTCATTCTATTTCTTCCAGTATTTCAAACTTTACTCTAAGGTACTCAAATTTGAACACACTAGCATTCCCATCTGAGATTCTTTACATATGTGCCTTGCACCTTGCCATAGCATTCTGTTTTTTGGAGAATTTTAACCTTCTTTATCTATACTTCGGCACTTTTTGATTTTGAAACCTGACAAATTACCTCTGGAGTAACTGTTCCCTGTGCTTACTGAGGCTGCAATATCTTGGTTAGACTGCAAGTCATTCCCTTGTGGTTTCCTGGCCAGCCTCTCAGTACACAGCAATTTCATAAATATCAGCAGATGTCCTGTACTAAAAGTCAGTGGTGTGTTTGGGGCCCTTCGAGCTTCCAGTCTGTTGCAATAGCTCTGAATGTGTATCCAAATACTGATGGTTTATTTTCTCCACTCACACTGTATGCTGGGGCTAGCCTTGACCCCCAACTCATACCCTGAAGAAACCAGATGCTATGTGGGAGAAGACTGCAAGGAGCCATGAGCCAACAAGAAAGCCCTGTGACCCTGAATATATCATTTCTCTTCATAATACTGAAACTCCTCTGCTTCCCTTAAAAACAAAAGTATGATTCAAAATCTCCCAGTTTTTGTAAGAATATTGTCTTGACTGAATGTGTTCTATTGTAAATCAGAAATCCATCAACAAACAAACAAGCAAACAAATTTCATATTTATACTCAAGGAATTATTTCTCAAAATTAGTCATTTATTTTAACATCAATTTTATGAGATATAAAATATACTTTGTTAATATTTGTTTGCTTTGATTTCATATTTTGCAATAACTTTAAGGTTTTATGACTGAGTTTCTTAATAACTTTTGTGTTTATCTATTTCAATGAAAATTAGTTGGTTAGAAGGTATATACTATTATTATTTTCTAAATGTTCATGCTATCAAAATGTCTTTTAAGTATGTAGGTTTATACCTGTAGACCATGCTGAAATGATCTTTGAGCAGAGAATTGCTTTTCACTTTGAGCTGCAATCTGTGGAGAAATGCAGAGCTTGTCAATGTGCTGAGATAAGAAACTGAGTTTCAACTGCCAATGGGATGTCTTTGCCTCAGGCCAAAGCTCAAGGAACAAAAAGAACATGGATATGAGAATATAAGATCCAGAAGATGGGCAGATGTGCTGTGAGATCTTGTAGTTCAAACACATCATGGCCTCGGACTCATCAGTTCAAGCCAGATCTGTTAAACTGAATAAGACCTGTATAAGATCAAATCTGGTAAACTCTGAGACAGAAGAGAAGATCTCCTGGACCCATTTTTTTAATGTGGTAATAAAGAGAAGCCACAGAAGGGAAAATCTTCTTTTCTGAGAATGTGGCCACTGATAGACTTCCATATGAGCAGTAGAAATTAGACTTAGTGGAGTAATGGGCTTTCAGAAAAAGGGGAAAGGAGAATATCATGCTAGGAAAAGGTAAGGTGATGTTGAAGTGGAGACCAGTGGTTTGGAAAGGGTAAAATTTGGATTGATATGATCTTATTTCATTATATACATGTATGAAATTTTCCAGGAGTTAAAAAAAAGAGAAAAAAAAAAGAAAGAAAATGCTCTAAGCTTAATGAACAAGCGGTGCATGGTAGCCACTTCACCTTCAGTGCAGGATGACCCCAAAGCATTAAAACAATAAATTTCTTTTGCTTTTTTTTTTATCAATTTCTGGCTCTGCATGGTTCACTCATGGGGTCCCAGGTAAGCTAAGGCTCACCAAAAACTTACATTGTCAAGTGAAATTACTCGACTCATTTTTTAAATTTTCTAATATTCTATTTTTATTTTATATTTTTAAAAGAATAAGTATGAATTACTAATAAGAAAAATAAATTTAATATTTATTTAAAGTTTACACATATCACCTTAATAATTTTCTTTTCTCTCCGTGTAAAATCAGTTGGATACACAATGAGGTAGATTAAAGAATCATAGAATGATTAGTAAGTATTAAAAGAGAAATTTCTCTGGCGGTAAAACATGATGAGTAAAGAATTTTAACAATGGCATCACACCCTTAATATGGCCAGTTTAATGAGCTATCTCTAACACAATATGTATGCTAGCGTGGGCTAGACTGTCATAATGAAATAAAATTATGTTTCTGTATTTTATTTCTCTTATAAATTCAAGTTTCAGTGATTCAGACCCATCCATGTGCAGTACTTGGTTGGTGGTTGAGACCCTGGGAGCTCTGAGGGTACTAGTTAGTTCATATTATTGTTTGTCCTAAGGGGCTGCAAACCCCTCAGCTCCATAGGACCTTTCTCTAACTCCGTCATTGGGGACCATGTACTCAGTTCGATGGATGGCTGTGAGCCTCTACATCTGTGTTAGTCAGCTACTGTCAGAGGCTCTCAGGAGATAGCTACATTTAGGCTGGCTTGTCCTTTCTTCAGTCTCTGCTCCATAGTTAATCTCTGCAACTCCTTCCGTGGGTATTTGGCTCCCCCTTTTAAGAAGTTTTAAGTTTAGAATTTGTTATGCTAAAAAGGTCAACTCAGGAACTTTGGGAAGGTCATGGAACACTTGCTCCTTCAGAAGGGAGAGGCTAATTAACATTCCTCAGACTACAGGTGTGGGGGAACCTACCTGTGGGTAGGGACACATTTAACAGGATGGACTATTTCCCAGTTTCAGACAAGGGAAGTCCTTGCCACCTTGGAATGAAATGTCCACCTTTTGGTCTTCCTTCTTCTTGAGTTTCTTGTGGAATGTGGGTTGTTCTTCCTGTACTCCAAACTTCTGAACTAATAACCACTTATCAGAGAGTGCATACCATGTGTGTTCTTTTGTGATTGGGTTACCTCACTCAGGATGATATTCTCCAGATCCATCCATTTCCCTAAGAATTTAATAAATTCATTGTTTTTAATAGCTGAGTAGTATTCCATTGTGTAGATGTACCACAATTTCTGTATCCACTCCTCTGTTGAGGGACATCTGGGTTGTTTCCAGTTTTGGAGTTTAAAAAAAAAAATACAAACCTATCTTCTGCTTTCAGCTGTCTATTGCTTTTTGGTTTTGTCTTAAAAAACAAACATATAATTTTGGCTTTCAAAATTTTTGTGATTTAGTTGAGGAAAAAAATAAAATAAATGCAAATTAATAACAAAGAATAAAATAAATTTCCTTAAAACAAAATCAGGTATTCTCTATACATTATACCTCTGTCACAAATCACTTTACCAAATGTTTCATTTTAGTCTCCATTTGCTTTTTTATATTTTATTTAATTTACAGAAGATTCATATATCTTTGGTATGTGTGTATATGTATATGTGTGTGTGTGTGTGTGTGTGTGTGTGTGTGTGTGTGTGTGTGTATGTATACGAAAAGTAACTTAATGTATTGGGAGGATGAAATTGAGTGGTAAAATATGTCACATGATCACTAACATTTGAACTTCTTATCTAGTGAGGTATTGAGTCTTAGTTCCATAAATCAATCTTCAGTTACACTGATGCAAAATAGAAGACCTTTGCTAGTAAACAAGGGTAAGGCAGTGGGAAAATCTTCACTCAATGCTAAATGAATGGACACGCATTGTAATGAACACCCATGGTATACTTAGAGTGTCACATGAATCCAAACCTATAATGGACTTGGAACAAAAAGATTTTACTATACAACCAAATTGTAGGAAAAAATTAAGTGTTCTGTATTCTGAACTTGCAAAGAATTTCAGCAAACTTATAAAAGTTCACAAGTACATATTGGTTAGAAAATAGATGAATACTTAGTGTTTATAAGCATTCCTTCATTATAACCCACAAGAAAGAGATGCAGGTGTTGTGACTGGATAATAAAAGAGTATACAAATGAGTAGGAAAGGTTTCTGAGAGGAGGCACAACATCTGGTACAATCTTTGTCATAAATAAGTGTGTGTATCATGCATATTCAAATAAAACCTCCTGACTTTGGTTTAAAGGTTTAGAAAGAAAGACATTCATCTTATTATCTATTATAAATCAGAGATGGGGAAGTAATTTCAGGACACATCTGTTAGTGGCCTAAATAAATATTCAAAATTATTGACTAAACTAGTAAATCAAAAGGTACAGAATAAAACAAACAAACAAAAGACAAAATACTATTTTATAATCTCTATCAACTTCCTTAGGGGAGTCAAGCTGGTAAGACTTCTTTCTTTGACCCTGTTGAAAATTTTTCAAAGCCTGAAAAAATATCTCAGTGCTTAAGAGCTCAAAGGAGTGTTGCCAAAGATGTGATTTTGGTTTCCAGAACCCATTTATGATGCCTTATAGTCAGCTACAGGAGATGGTCTGCCTCTTATCTGTGGGCATGCGCACATGCACAAGCACACACACACACACACACACTTTAAAAAATAATAAAAGTAAATCTTAAAATAGAAATACCTTACCTTTTCACATCAAAAATTTTGGAAGACAAATCCTAATTCATCATCTGAATTTTGATCATATATGTACCAAAACAAGTAAGGAAAAATAAGTATTTCCTTTGTTTTAGAAGTGACAGTTTACCCTTAGTAATGAATGGGTATAGCTCTCTTTCTAAGATTATAAAAATTTTAAGAATGAGAAATCAATCGACTATGAAAATGGAAATGAAAAATGAACAAATGACTAAGCTAAATAATAAGAACATTACATTTTCTCAGCTACAACTTCTCAAGCACGTACTTGGTAAAATATTAATTAAAAACAGAAAGGTGTACAGAATGATAAATTATATTCACACACCAAAAAAACAGAAATGATTTTATTCATAATAGTGTGATCTTCTGTTGAATATAGCATCATAAAACTCTTACCCACACTTAAGGGTGTATAAATGCAAAATGAAAACTGCCTTAACATTGTAAAATAACTTGATAGACATCGATTTTTTTTGACTACATACTAGGATAGGATGTCTGGCCATAATAAGACACACCTGCAATGTTTAGCGACAGAATGAATCCTGATCTAATAATCGTATGCATTTATTTCACCCCTCTAGTGCAGTATGAATCTGTCGGCTGCCTTTCTGTCCAACGGAAATAAGGAGGTAACAACGAGCTCTTCTCCAAACAGTTTAATCTTGAACCTTGTAATCTTGCTTCTTACGTCTTACTTATTTCTATCTTAATTCTTCTATTTTACTATTTACATCTTTACATCTTACTACTTAACATCTTACTACTTTCTTCTTACTTACTCTTATTTCCTACTTACTCCTATTCTTACATCTTACTTACTCCTATTCCCTACATCTTACTTACTCCTATTCTTATTCTTACTTCTATTCCTACATCTTACTTCTATATCTACATACTTACTCCTATCTATATCTTCCAGCCCCCAGCCCTTGTGGATTAAATACTTTCCCTGGTCCCAATCAGCATAAGCTACGTGGCAAAGCACAATAGGCTGTGGGAAAATCATGCCAGCTTGCATCACAAACTAGAGGCACACAGCTTTTCCAACTAAGGCTTGTTCATCAATGCTCTCTGCTCTGGCTGGAGACCAGGTGTTCAATATATACATATATATATATATATATATATATATATATATATATATATATATATATATATATATATATATATATATATAGTGGTGGCAGCTGTGGCTCCCCACATGAATCAAGTTTGCTGCACATTGTCTGGATCTGGGAATGGAATATGTTCTGCGTTGCATCATTTGTATTTTCTGATTTTGATCCTCTTCTGTTTGGCCATGACCAGAGCCTGACTTTCTTCTGTTCTTTGCTGGCTGAATCTAGAAAGCATTCTGGGGCCAGGCCAGTGTGGCACAGTTTTTAGAACCTTACCATGAAGCATCAAGGTCTTTGTAAACCAATGCAGCTACTTGTGAGTTTCTTCAATTTGGAAAGACACTGAGAAACACCAATCCCACATCTTGTTGAATTCCTTGCACCCATTTAGGAGATGCCATCTTCTGCTGCCCTACTGTTAGGTACCTGCAAGAGAAATGTTGCCAGGAGCTTTCAAAGAATGATCATGGAAATGAAGAGGATTTTTTCTGAATAAACTAAAAAACATTTCTTCTGAAGATACTGCTTAGAGAAGATTTTTGTCAACATACCTCACTCTAGGCTTCTTCATTTGATGCTGGTTAATCTGGCTTATGAAATAAAATCAATGATGCTCTCTGCATATAATCTCAAAGTGTAAAACTAGCAGTAGTAAAGACCTCAAAATTCTTGTGACATCTGAGAGAATATTAATATATATGTCCATATACACATGAATATATTTATATATAATATAAATATTATTCCTTTATGCTATTCACACATTGATGTTCTTGTATTTCACAGCCAAACTTTAGATATTCAGGCTTCAATGTCTTCATTCCTTCAACTTTCTCATAATTTTCAAAAGGAAGAAAAAAATAGTATATTTTGTACATGTGTTTTAATTCTAGGAAATAGACTTATATATTCATGTATAACATTAATAGATATTTTATCTGACTTTGTCTTCTTTTTCCCCTAGTGTTCAATTAATGCAATGTTCTGAGCATTCTACAGGTTACAGTTTTGGTTTTTAATATGAAGATATGCAAGCCTTGACATTTAGGTCATTAAAGGTATTCATGAATTGCCACAGTAAAGGTTGAAGCCTAATCAATGGACCTGAGTTAGATATGTAACTCAAATTCTACTGTGACAGAACAATGACATTCACTAATGAGAAATTTCATTGGGCAGCTCTATTATCATTGTAAATCTCACAGGAGTCTTACTCTAATCATAACAAGTCACCTGACAACACTGACAACCTAATAGAATTATTTTTTCCATCCTCTCCCACCTAGTGTTGTACTCTAATGTTATTCACACACTGGTGTTCTTGTATTTCACAGCCAAACTTTAGACATTCAGGCTGCAATGCCTTCGTTCCTTAAACTTTCTCATAATTTTCAAAAGGAAGAAAAAATGGTCTATTTTGTACATGTGTTTTAATTCTAGGAAATATTCTTCATTTCCAAATTCCATTTCACTTTTTAATATGTACATCATTTCAAATTATAGGTGCTTTTATTTCTTTTTGTGGACAATACAGTGATTTTCTTCATGCAGACATTTTACTATAGGAATAGGATGCCTGTCAAAATGCCTTTATCCATTTGCTAAGTAAGATATATTCTGAAGAGATTTTTGATGTTTGAGATAATTTTTATGATAGTATTTTAACAAATTTACATATTAGTTTGGCATCTAAAGTGGCATCTCTATAAGCATTTCTGAGCTCTAATGCCAGATTACTTTGAAATCAAGCATCTCAAAATTTGTTAGCTATCTTATTCCCAGAAAGGTATTTTCTGTATATTTGTCGCATATACATTCCAAGTAGAAACGATAAATAGTAATTACTAGAAAACTTCACTAATGAATAGAAGTTTAATTACTATAAGGATCTGGTAACTATTTCTTAAAAGTAAATAATCAGTTAAAATTAATTATTTTAATACAGATAACTTTTATAGTAGTAGTTAAGTTGTTATTCTTATAAAATAGACTATATAATTTTAGAAATAATACTGTTAAATTGATAAATTTGGATTTAATAAAAATCCATTATAAGCTTTCTGACTGTCAATGGAGAATCATGGTGATAAAAAATTAAATAGTATAATGATCACTTACATTCTATAGCAGTGTAAATCCTACTTCAGCAGGAGCTACGATGAACCTAAACTGTAGCATCTAAGCTTAATAGTGACTACAACTTGATCCTTTTAGAAGTATAATCCTAATCCTATTTCATTTATCCCCAATTTACCAGTGTCTTGTAATAGAAAGTGTATCTCTCTTTAAAAGGATTGACTTAATACTGTTTCTGTGAAATGGCCGTATAGGGACATCCTGTGTAGTGAAACAAATTTCAGAATTCATTTAAAGTAAGTATCATAGCCTTAAGGCTTCAACTTAACTCATTTTTCCACCTTCCTGTAACTATATAATGATTCTTCATGTTTACAATTTTACAGTGGTTTTAAAATGAAGATGGATCACTGTAGGAAAATCAAGAGAAATAAAAATTATACATGATTATGATTGCATTATGATAAAATAAAATCAAAATTAAATAATTGTAAGAAATGACATGAAACTTAACAATGCAAACTTTTCTTAACAAATTTTTGTAAAACAAAGAAAAAACAAATAGTTCTTTTTTCCATGACATTTTATACATATGTGTAAAAAATCAAAGTAAAATAAAGTACTTATAAACAAACTTTAAATAAAATATATTTCAAAATACACATTAAATATACTGCAAATAAAATTTTAATACAGAAATAAAATAATGACACATAAAATTGCTGTAAGGTTGGTGTGGATTTAACTTAATTGATACAAAATATTTGACATCATTATCACAAAAAAATGGAGTCTGATAAATAGATTTTTTTTACATGAACTCATTTTTTTTCTATTAAGGGATGAAATATAAATTCATAATAGAACTTAACTCTATTTAGCAAATTATGCTTGAAAAATACATAAATATTTAATAGAGCACATTTATATATTATGAACATACAATATATTTACAAATAAATATATAACATAAATATAATAAATGAATATAGTATAATAGTTCATATTACATAACAATATATAAAATAAATACCTATTAATATAGAAATAAAATGATGATAATTGAAAATAGAAAAAAATCAATAAAAGTGAGCAAAAAAGCAAATAGACATAAAAGGCAACTTAAACAATAGAACATTTATTTCTGGTCATGACAATTTTTATACAAAAACTGATGTAGTCCTGTCTCTCTGGGCTGGTGTCCTGAGCAGACTTTGGGCACAAGCTCTTCAGTCAATCCCACAACATCCAGAGGAAGCTCTACTCCCAGGTGCTTTGACATGCCCAGGATCAAAGCTGTGGAGGACACATTTGTCCAAATACTGGGAGTAACTGGGACTAACAGGACCAAGCACACAGGAACTCCACCAGCCTGGTGGCTCATGTTCCTTCCGGTCTGTCTGGGGTGGTGCCCAAGATCTACTCAGTTAAATGGTATCAAAGTTTAATTCCCAAGTTATTATGACTAATCTTGAGTGTCAACTTTTCTACATCTGCATCTAAGTAAAACCTAAGGATCAAGGTATGTATATGTGAGAGAGGTCTTATTGTTGTTGTTTTGTTTTGTCTTGTTTTATTGAATTATATGCAATGAAAGATATTCTTTGAGTCTGGGCCACACCTTATGATGACACCCCACATAAAGGACATAAAAAAGGAGAACTTTTGTTTTCAGTCTGCTTTTCATCCTATTAGAATATCCTTTATTGATACTCCAACATAGACTGAAAGCTGGAAGCTTTCTAGGACCTCCCTAGGACCCAAGCACCAGACTGCAACTTCTGGACCATCCAGTCTTAGACTGAAGCACTATTAGATTCTTGGCTTTTTTTCATCAGGGACAGCTGTTGTTGGGCTACTCAAACGACAGCCTCTATGACACTCTTAATAAATCTGTTTTTTTTTTTTATTACATACTTCATTCTATCAGATTGATTCTTTAAAGAACACTGACTTATGCACAACACAACCAGGACCTATTTTTCCTGATATAAGGTATAAATATCTCTCACTCTCCCTTCCTTTTGACATCTACACTCTGAATACAGATGAGTTTCCAGAAGATTCAGCAAGACATCATAAGAAAATGCAGTATCACAAGAGCTCAAGTGAGAAAGCTTGTGTAGATTCTGATACAGCCTCCCTGTATCAGATCACAGAGTGGTTACTTCCCATATGACTGCTTTATAACACGAGTAACTCACTTCTGTATTAAATATATACTTGTTCTGTCTTGGAAACTGTCGTTCAAGATACTGGGAGCTAGTATATAACTGTTGTTATTAACTAACATTATAAGATTAAAAATTGAAACTTAAGTAGTTTAGTAAGCACTCACATAACATTTTATCCTTTAATTGTTTCTAATTTGAAGTCAATAAATACATATTTAACACAAATTGTGTGATATTGTTTTATGTAAGAAGTATTAAAATTTGCAAAAGTGTGGTTAGAGAAACTATGTTAAGAAGTTATATCCTCTGTAGGGCTTGCTACAAAGCATTCAAATCCTTACATATTGGTGAGATTAAGCATCTCCACTCATAGAGCACACGATCTGGGCTTTCTTTCCTTAAGATGAATCAATTGGTCAATGTCTACTTATAGGTATGTAGGCCAATCAGAAAAAAAAAACTGGTTAGCATACTGTTGGATTATTTCAAATACAAGAGATAAAAACCAATGCTCACAATAGTTAAGTACCAGTTGTGGCGAGGGAAGGTGCACAGAGACATAAATACACAAGAGTGTATTTATACGACTCATGAGGGGTAAGACAGGAACAAACAAGGACTATTGTGGTTTTATTGCTTAATGGTAAAGAAGATTGAATTAGCAAAAAAAAAAAAAAAATGCTACAGAAAATGCCTAAGAACTGCTATGTATCTAATACTCCTCATGTAGAAGCTGATTAGTACACTTGAGAGAGAAACTTGCACATCAGCACTAGTTATCCCAAAGAAAGGCCAGTAAAATACACTGCAATTAATGGGGGAAATGTGCAAATGAAAGACGGACTGAAGCAGGGAAGGAAGGAACAATAACTGAAGTAATGGAGTAATAATGAGTGGGTGAGAGAAATACAGCAATGGTGAGTGAAAGCATGATGAAAAGAAAGCAAAAGATTTATAGCAATTGCTTCTTTTTTGTGTGAGAAGATTAATCTAATATCTGCCATACAAGCAAAGATAAACAAACTTCCATTCAAAAAGTTGTATGGAAACCTATCTTGTTTCCAGACCATTACTCAGAAGCCACAAGGATGATAAAGCATCTTTGGGAACTCAGGCAAATCATATCCATTCCAAAAAAAAAAAGAGGAGAAAAAAGACCCTAAAACTTACACACTTGGCAGACACTCAGAATGTGTTCTTTAAAACCATCATATTGGTATTTTTAAGTGTGCTCCATAGCATGTGGTACTGGCAGTATACTGGCCACCTCATAATTTAGTTCGAGGCCATGAAAATAATAAAAGCATTTGGAGGCTGGCAGCAAGGACATTGTGAAACAGCCAGCTTTCAATATGCTGTGTTCTTCTACATTTTCTCTCTGATAGTAATGTCAGCTGACACTGAATTACAGCTTCTCCGATTGAAGCTGCCTCTTGGAAGAAATTGAAGCAACAGATAGGGAAATTTTCATCATAACGAATATATATATAAAATTGATGGCATAGGGGGAAAAAATCCTTGAACCTTTACTATCTAGAGTCCATGAGTGTTGGGAATGTCTCACCATAACTCCTGCAGTCAAGGGATCCAGATGTTTACTTACTGGCCTTGCCATTAACGTCAGCTAAGGCTTTCTTTCAGTTGAAGGGAACTAATAGTTTATATTTAATTTCACTGGCAAATACGATGAAGTAAAATAAAATCATATGCTTATATTGCTTTCTAAGTACCATAGGAGTCTCATCAAATGAACCGTAGTAACAACTGGACTTTGAAGGTATAGAATATTCACCTGAATTTAGTGGTGCATTAATGAGAACCCATGCATATATATGGATAATGAATATCATAATTATATGATATGATGAAATTCTATGATCAAAACCAAGTTAGGGAGAGAAAGGATACACACACACACACACACACACACACACACACACATATGTTTTGTTTTGTTTTTTTT
>NW_022196896.1:55618035-55644332 GCF_008632895.1 Mastomys coucha | reverse complement strand
ATATATATATATATATATATATATATTTATATCAGTCTTAGTGGTAAGGGAAGGAAATGGAGGTAAATCATGGTGCAGGGGTTGTGAAAGAATGCTGTCTACTGGTTTTCTCATAATGGCTTTCTTAGCCAATTGTTTATAGCACTCAGCAACAGGTAGCACAGAGTTAATATAACCTATGATGGTCTACCTTCTGCTGTCAAGGTGCACTGTGAACATGCATCTCTGCATAGACTAGGAGAAAGGGGGAGGCCTAATGAAACCATTACTAATGCCCATTGGTGGGCATGAAGCGAGTCACATTGGCCTCTCATTGATCAGTGGCCTCAGTGGAGAGAAATGTTTGTACACCAATCACACTGGAAAGCATCTGAGATAGAAAGATAAAGTAAACAATGATAGTTTGAATAGAGTGGCAGTTGTAAAGAAGTAATGGGGGGGCAGAGTAAAGCAATAGATAGCACACATTGGTTATGAAGGCTGAGAACGGATTACCTCTAGGGGCAAATCTTTGCAGGTGAAAGACCTATAACAGTGGTTCTCAACCTTCCTAATACTGTGACCCTCTGATATACTTCCTCATGTTATGCTGACTCACAACCATAAAATTATTTTCATTGTTACATCACAGCTATAATTCTATAACTGCTATGAATCATGAATGAATACCTGTGTTTTCTGATGGTTTTAGGTAGCCCATTGAAAGTGTCATTCCACCTCCAAAGAAGTTACAAACCACAGATTGAGAATCACTGCTCTAAAGACTTACCTATGCTCAGATCTTATGGAAGGAGTTTCTCAACTGAAGCTCTCTACTCTCAGATGACTATAGTTTGTGTCAAGCTGACATAAAAATCACTAGTAAAATGATTTTCTCCAATCAAGCAGCAAGCAGTTGAACTTTTGTCAAGAGTCAAAGTGCTTGTGTGTGTGTGTGTGTACACACAAGTGTATGTGTGTGAGTGTGTGTGTGTGTGTTTGTGCAATTGGTTCAATAGGCTATTCTACAAATCTCACAATGATATATAAAAATCAGATAAATGATGTGATGTCATGTTAGATATATAACATAGCCAAGCTTAATGAAGGCTCTCTCTTTTGATTTTAATAAGCCAGGGAGTGCCCATACCTCTATGACAAGATAAAATTATCTGTAATGTAATTAAGCAAACTTCAAGCATTTAGTTTTGGTTTAAAGAGAATCAAAAATAAATCATAACAATTAAATGAATATGTCTAGTGAGGAATGGAGAAAAATCTCCATGTTTGTCAGGATAACATAGCACAAAAATAAAAAGTCCCACTTAGATCCCAAGTTAATATATGATAAGGATTTCAGGCTTACAAAAATGAAATGCAACAATCCTGGTTTGTAAGTCTTCTTTAATGTATCTATTCCTGGTGGTGTACTCAAGAATCTAGAATGTTTACCATTTTAGATATTTCTACTCTTACCCATTCTGAAGAGGAAAACATGAAAAACTGTTGTAAGCTGCCCCTCAGTAGGGTCTTTCTTTATTCTGTTTCTGCCATCAGCTAAGCAGAAGTCAGCCACACAAACCCATATTCTGAAAACAAACTTGATAAAACAACTTACTCAGGAGGAATATGAAATAATTTGATAAAATTGCAATACTTTCCTGCCACATGCTCCAATTAAGGCCCAAAGTTAGTGAAGAGCATGATAAAAATATACTTTTCCCCAAAAGTATTAGATTTTTACAACATATCTACTTCAGTGCAAAAAAAAAATATGATTAAAAGGAATCTCATTACTGGTGGTTGAATATCTACATAATTATTTTAGAAATAAGAGATGACATTTAATTAACTCTTTGTAAAAGACGATATCAATAATTATGATTTGACTGTCCTTATAAAACTCGACTGTAGATCAGAATATGTGCGATTGTTACCAATTGAGATATTTATCAGTTTAAACTCTTAACTGGTAAGTGACCTACAAAGAGATGCAAACGCCCCTGTATAGATTGTATGACACTCATTTGAGTCACATTTATCTCTTAGCACTCAGAATTGTCGTGAACAAAGGAAGAACAAGAGGCCATTTTGGGTCTCAAACATTATAATTAAGTTAGAGAGCTACCAGAAGATCTCAATGATTTAGTAGTTTTTCTCTTTCTCCAAGGTTAATCATGCAGGAATTTAAAATCAAGATCACTGGTTCATTTGAAACAGCATTGATCACACCACGATAACAAAGTTTCACAAAATGGTTAACTTAAGTCTTTTCACGGTACTGGTGCACTAGCTGAGAGCTTTATGTCCTAATCAGATCCTTAGACAACAGGAAAAGAGTGAGAAGTAGCCTAGCATGGGTTTTGAAAATTCAAACCTAGTCCCAGAAGCATATCTCCTCCATTTAATTGACACCTACTACAATAAATTCACAACTTCTAATCCTTCCCCAAAAATTTATCATCTGTTGACTAAGTGTGCAAATACATGAGCTTGTAGGTACCATTCCTTTTCATACCACCACAATCTACTACTGGTGTCCAGAGGCTTATAGCCATATTATAATGTAAAATACATTCAGTCTAATTGTAAAAGCCTCTATATTCCTTCAGTCCTCATGGAACTGCCTTAACTGTAATTCCCTGTAAAATGAAAATCAAGTCACATGCTTCCATAAACCAATAGCATCGAATATACATTACCATTCAAAAAATGGGAAAAGACACAGTGAGGAAATACTGGACCACAGCAACATGGAAAACTACAGGGCAAACTTCAAATTTTTGTCTCTATGTCTAATGATAAAGGACTTCTTAGGTGGCTCCTAACATTTACCATTCCTTCCAGCTTTGCTGACTATTTCTCTCTGGCACAATCGAGGCTTTACCTTCACAGTTTAACAAAATGGCCTCTCCATGCACTTAAGCAGGGACTCCTTTGCCACAAATCTAGCCTCTATGGCTTTCCCTAAACACAAAGGAAGATCCTCTAAATCAAGAACCAGCATGACAGACAGGTAGATCAATGGAATAGAACTGAAGACCCAGAAATGAACCCACACACCTATGGCCACTTGATCTTTGACAAAGGAGCTAAAACAATCCAGTAGAAAAGGGACAGCATTTTCAACAAATGGTGCTGACTCAACTGGCAGTTAGCATGTAGAAAAATGAAAATTGATCCATTCCTATCTCCTTGTACAAATCTCAAGTCCAAGTGGATCAAGTACCTCCACATAAAACCAGATACACTGAAACTAATAAAAGAGAAAGTAGGGAAGAGTCTGGAGCACATGGGCACAGGAGAAAATTTCCTGAACAGAACACCAATAGCTTATACTCTAATATCAAGAATTGACAAATGGGACCTCATAAAATTACAAAGCTTTTGTAAGGAAAAAGACACTGTCAATAGAACAAAATAGCAAACAACTAATTGGGAAAAGATCTTTACCAATCCTATATCTGATAGAGGGCTAATATGTAATATATCCTAAGAACACAAGAAGTTAGACTCCAGAGAACCAAATAACTCTATTAAAAATGGGGTATAGAGGTAAACAAAGAATTCTCAACTGATGAATACCGAATGGCTGAGAAGCACCTAAAGAAATGTTCAACATCCTTAGTCATCAGGGAAATGCAAATCAAAACAACCATGAGATTCCACCTCACACCAGTCAGAATGGCTAGGATAAAAAACTCAGGTGACAGCAGATGCTGGAGAGGTTGTGGAGAAAGAACATTATTTCATTGCTGGTGGGATTGTATAGAAAGAGGACACTCCTGCATTGCTTGTAGGATGGCAAGCTGGTACAACCACACTGGAAATCAGTTTGGCGGTTCCTCCAAAAATTGGACATAGTACTACCAGAGGACACAGCTGTACCTTTCCTGTGTATATACCCAGAACATGCTACAACATGTAATAAGGACACATGCACTAACTGTTCATAGCAGCCTTATTTATAATAGCCAGAAACTGAAAACAACCCAGATATCCCTCAACAGAGGAATGGATACAGAAAATGTGGCAAATTTACACAATAGAGTACTACTCAGCTTTTAAAAAAAATTAATTTATGAAATTCCTAGGGAAATGGATGCATCTGGAGAATATCATACTGAGTGAGGTAACTCAATCACAAAAGAACACATATGGTATGCACTCTCTGATAAGTTGATATTAGCCCAGAAGATTGGAATACCCAAGATACAATCCACAAACCACAAGAAACTTAAGATGAAGGAAGGCCAAAGTGTGGATACTTCTTCATTCTTAAAAAGGGGAACAAAATACACATGGAAGGAGTTGCAGAGACAAACTATGGAGCAGAGACTGAAGGAAGGACAATCCAGAGACTGCTCAACCTGGGAATCCTTTCATATTCAATCATCAAATCCAGACACTATTGTGGATGCCAGCAAGTGCTGGCTGACATGAGCCTGATATAGCTGTCTTCTGAGAGGCTATGACAGTACCTGACTAACACAGAAGTAGAGGCTCACAGGATCCACTGGACTGAGTACAGGGTCCCCTGTAAAGGAGTTAGAGAAAGGACTCAAGGGGCTGAAGGGCTTGCAGACCCTTAGGACAAACAACAATATGAACTAACTAGTACTCTCAGAGCTCCCAGGGACTAAACCACTAACCAAATAGTACACATGGTGGGACTAATGGCTCCAGCAGCCTATGTAGCAGAGGATAGCCAAGTAGGTCATCAATGTTAGGAGAGGCCCTTAGCCCTGTTAAGGTTCTATGCCCCAGTGTAGGGGAATGCCAGGGCCAAGAAACAGTGAGGGTAGGTGAGCAGGAGAAGGGAAGAGGGAACAGGGTTTTTTTGTTCATTTGTTTTTGTTTTTGTTTTGTTTTGTTTTTTCCTTTTTTTTGGAGGGGAACCTGGGAAAGAAGATATCATATGACATGTAAATAAAAAAAAATCTAAAAAAAAGAGAAGAAGAAGAAGATCCAGTATGCCAACATTATCCTTCCACTTTCCTTCTGCTCCCAGAGCTGATCCTGTGCCATACTGTCAAGAGCTCATCCCATGCCACAGTGCTCCATACCCAAATACTAGGTGGAGAGTGTTGTTCTCTCAGGAGTGCTGATACACCTGTGAGGACAGGTAAAAACATCACTTCTGCTCAAATTCCTGGCCCAAGAAGGACACACAGAGATATCAATAAAAGGAACCATGCAATAGCCAGGGATAGGATCCTTCCAGTCTCCATCTGTGTCCTAGAGCTAAAGCTGTCCCACAGATCTCCATACCCAAATTCCTCCCCAAGACTACTGGTCTCCCAGAAGTACTAATACATAGGCTTGCAGGAAGGACAAGCTACAGTCAGAGACAGCAAGACCAGCTAACACCAGAGATAACCAGATGGAGAGTGGCAAGCACAAGTACATAGTCAACAGAAACCAAGACTACTTGGCATCATCAGAACCCAGTTCTCCTATCACAGCAAGCCCTGGATACCCCAACATACCAGAAAAACAAGACTCTTATTTAAAATTACAACTCATGATGATGAGAGAAGGCTTTAAGAAGGACATAAATAATTCTCATACAGAAACACAGAAGAACACAAGTAAACAGGTAGAAGCCCTAAAAGATTAAACATAAAAATCCCTTAAAGAATTACAAGGAAACACAACTAAACAGGTGAATGAATTTAACAAAGTCATCCAAGATCTAAAAATGGAAATAAAACAATAAAGAAATCACAAAGAGAGACAACCTGGAGATAGAAAACCTAGGAAAGAGAACAGGAATCATAGGTGCAAGGATCACCAACAGAATAAAAAATAGAAGAGAGAATCTCAAGTGCAGAAGATACCATAGAAAACATTGAAACAAGAGTCAAGAAATATAAAAAGCAAAAAGCTCCTAACCTAAAACATCCAGGAAATCCAGGCAAAAATAGGAAGACCAAAGCTAAGCATAATAGGTACAGAAGAGAGTGAAGATTCCTAATGTTAAGGGGCAGTAAATATCTTCAAAAAAATTATAGAATAAACTTTCCTACCCTGCAGTTTCCAGATCCTCTGCCACAGGGCTCCATACCCAAATAGCACCTGGAAGGAGTGGGCCTTCCAGTAGTGCAGACAGGAATGTGAGTGTAGGTAGGATCGTCACTGCTGGTCAGAGGAACCTGCCCGGAACCCCCAGGACACAGGATCCAAGAGACAGCCTAGAACAGGGGACTTCAGGTTTCAGTCTGCACCCACAGCTAAAACTGTGCCACAGAGACACACATAAAAAGACTGCCAGGAGAGAGCTGGTCTCCTAGGAATGCCTACACAATTTCAAACACAGGTAAGACCACCACTTCTCTTCAAATTCCTGTCCCAAGAGGGATCCCCCTAGAGCCATCAGGACATAGGAAACAAGGTTCAGATGGGGACAGGAGTTTTCTGGTCTCTGTCTGCAGCCCAGATCTGACACTGTACCACAGTTCTTTGTACCCAAATTCCTCCTAGAGAGAACTGGTCTCACAGTAGTCCTGACAAGCAGGCTTGCAGGAGGGACAAGCTGAAGTGAGAGAAAGCAAGAACAGCTAACACCAGAGATAACCAGATGGCAAAAGGCAAACACAAGAACATAATCAACAGAAGCGAAGACGGCTTGGCATCATCATAGCCCAGTTCTCCCACCACAGTGAATCCTGGTTATCCCAACACACCAGAAAAGCAAGACTGATTTAAAATCACATCTCATGATGATGATAGGGCACTTGAAGAAGGACATAGATAACTTCCATAAAGAAATACAGAACACAGGTAAACAGATAGAGGTCCTGAAAGAGGAAACAAAACAATCCCTTAAAGAATTACAGGAAAACACAAGCAAACAGGCAAAGGAAATGCACAAAACCATCTGGGATCTAAAAATGGAAATAGAAGCAATAAAGAAATCACAAAGGGAGACAACAATGGAGATTGGAAACTTAGCAAATAGACCAAGAGTCATAGATGCAAGCATCACCAACAGAATACAAGAGATAGAAGAGAGAATCTCAGGTGCAGAAGATATCATAGAAAACATTGACACAACAGTCAAAGAAAATGCAAAATGTAAAAAGCTCCTAAAGCAAAACTTCCAGGAAATCCAGGATACAATGAGAAGACTAAACCTAATGACAATAGGTATAGAAGAGAGTGAAGATTCCAAAATTAAAGAGCTATTAAATATCTTCAAAAAAGTTATAGAAGACAACTTTCTTAACCTAAATAAAGAGATGTCTATAAACATATAAGAAGTCTGCAGAATTCCAAATAGATTGGACCAGAAAAGAAACTCCTCCTGTCACATAATAATCAAAAACCAAATGCACCAAACAAAGAAATAATATTAAAAGCAGTAAGGGGAAAAGTTCAAGTAATATATAAAGGCAGACTTATCAGAATTACACCAGACTTCTCACCAGAGACTATAAAAACCAGAAGATCCTGAGCAGATGTCATACAGACCCTAAGAGAACACAAATGCCAGCCCAGGCTACTATAATCAGCAAAAATCTCAATTAACATAGATGGAGTACCTAAGATAGTCCATGACAAAACCAAATTTACACAATATCTTTCCACAAATTCAATCCTACAAAGGATAATAGATGGAAAATATCAACAAAAGAGAGAAGCTACACCCTAGATAAAGCAAGAAATAAATCATCTTTCAACAACCAAAAAGAAGATAACCACATAAACATAAAAGTAACATCAAAAATAACAGGAAGCAACAATCATTATTCCTTAATATCTCTTAACATCAATGGACTCAGTTCCAAAATAAGAAGACATAGACTTGCCTGCATATAGGAAATGCACCTCAGTGTCAAAGACAGAAATTCCCCCAGAGTAAAGGACTGGAACACAATTTTCTAAGTAAATGATCCCAAGAAACAAGATGGAGTGTCCATTCTAATATCAAATAAAATCAGCTTTCAACGAAAATTTATCAAAAAACAACTCTACCAAGAAGAACTGTCATTTCTGAACATCTATACACCAAATACAAGGGTACCTACATTTATAAAAGAAACCTCACAAAATAATTGTGGGAGACTTCAATACCACACTCTCACCAATGGACAAATCATGGAAACACAAACTAAAAAGAGACAGAGTACTGGTTAGTTCACCATTGTTGTTCCTCCTATGGGGCTTCAAACCACTTCAGCTCCTTGGGTCTTTTCTTCAGCTCATTCATTGGGGATCCTGTGCTCAGTCCAGTAGATTGCTGTGAGCCTCTACATCTGTATTAGTCGGGCACTGTCAGAGCCTCTCAGGAGATAGCTATATCACTCTCAGAGCTTCCAGGGACTAAACCACCAACCAAAGAGCACACATGGTGGGATGCATGGTCCCAGCTACATATGTAGCAGAGGATGGCATTGTTGGTCATCAATAGGAGGAGAGGCCGTTTATCTTATGAAGGCTCTATGGTCTAGTGTAGCAGAATGGAAGTGGGAAACGGTGGGTTGGTGAGCATGGGGAGGGGAGAGAGAATATTTTTTTCCCAGAAGGGAAACTAGGAAAGGGGATATCATTTGAAATGTAAATAAAGAAAATATCTAAAAAAAAAAAAAAATAGGTAGAGACACTGTAAAACTAACAGAAGTTTTGGACCAAATGGATTTAACAGATATCTATAGAAAATTTCATCCTAAAACAAAAGAATATACCTTCTTCTCAGCACCTCATGGTACCTTCTTCAAAATTGACCATATAATTGGTCATAAAACAGGCATCAACAGATACAAGAAGATTGAAATAATCCCATCCATCCTATCATATCACCACACACTAAAGCTGGTCTTCAATAGCAACAAAAACAACAGAAGGCCCACATACACATGGAAAATTAACATTGCCCTCCTCAATGATAACTTGGTCAAGGAGGAAATAAAGATAGAAATTAAAGACTTTTTAGAACTCAATGAAAATGAAGGCACAACATACCCAAACTTACGGGGCACAATGAAAGCAGTACTAAGGAAAAATCATAGCTCTGAGTGCCTCCAAAAAGAAACAAAAAAGAGCATACACTAGCACCTTGGCAGCACATCTGAAAGGTCTAGAGTATAAAGAAGATCAAATAATACCCAAGAGGACTAGATGGTAGGAAATAAATTCAGGGCTAAAATCAACAAATTAAAAACAAAAAGAACTATACAGAGAATCCACAAAAACCAGGAGCTGTTTTCTTTTTTTTTAAGATAATTGACAAGATAGATAAATCCTGAGTGAGGTAACCCAATCACAAAAGAACACACATGGTATGCACTCTCTAATAAATGGATATTATCCCAGAAGTTCAGAATACAGGAAGAACAACCCACAAACCACAAGAAATTCAAGAAGATTGAAGACCAAAATGTGGACATTTCATTCCTTCTTAAAAGGGGGAACAAAATACCCATGGAAGGAGTTGCAGAGTCTAACTATGGAGCAGAGATTGAAGGAAGGACATGACAGCCTAATATAGCTATCTCCTGAGAGGCTCTGACAGTACCTGACTAATACAGATGTAGAGGCTCACAGCCATCCATTGAACTGAGTACAGTGTTCCCAATGATGGAGTTAGAGAAAGGACCAAAGGAGCTGAAGGGTTTGCAGCCCCTTAGGACGAACAACAATATGAACTAACTAGTACCCTCAGAGCTCCCAGAGACTCAACCACCAACCAAGGACTATACATAGTGGGACTGATTGTTCTGGCAGCATGTGTATAGTAGAGGAATGCAAAGTTGATCACTTGGCTCTGTGAAGATTCTGTGCCCCAATGTATGGGAATGCCAGGGCCAATAAGTGGGAGAAAGTGGGGTGGCAAGCATGGGGAGGGAGGAGGCAACAGGGGTTTGTTCTTGTTGTTTTTGTTTGTTTGTTTGTTTTTTGGAGGGGAAACTGGGAAAGGAGACGTCATATGACATGTAAATAAAGAAAATATCTAATGAAAAAAAAAAAAAGAAAATTGACAAGATAGATAAATCCTTAGCCAGAGGGCACAGAGACAGTATCCAAATTTACAAAATCAGAAATAAAAAGGGAGATACAACAACAGAACATGAGGAAATTAAAAATCTCATCAGATCCCACTACAAAAGCCTATATTCAACAGAACTGGAAAATCTGGATGAAAAGGACAAGTTTCAGACAGATACCAAATACCAAATTTAAATTAGGATCAGATAAACCACTTAAACATTCCCATAACCCCTAGAGAAATAGATGCAGCCATTAAAAGACTCAATACCAAAAAAGCCCAGAACCAGATTGATTTAGTGCGGAATTCTATCAGATATTCAAAGAAGACCTAATACCAATACTCTTCAAACAGAGAAAAATAGAAATAGAACAAAGACTATACAATTCATTCTATGAAGCTACATTTATGATGATACCAAAGCTACACAAAGACCCTACAAAGAAAGGGAACTGCAAACCAATTTCCCTCATGAATGTCCATGCAAAAATACTAAGTAAAATTTTTACAAAAGGAATCCAAGAACACAATACACTATCATTCAACACAATCAAGTAGACTTCATCCCAAGGATTCAGGGATGGTTCAATATAAAAAAAAAAAATCAATCAACATAATCCACTACATAAACTAACTCAAAGAATAATACCATATGATTATTTTATTAGAGGCTGAAAAAAATTTGAAAAAAATTCAACATCCCTTCATGTTAAAAGCCTTGGAAAGATCAGGAACTCAAGGCCCAGCTACCTAAACATAGTAAAAGCAATATACAGCAAACCAGTAGCCAACATCAAACTTAATGGAGAGAAACTTGAAACAATCCCACTAAAATCAGGGACAGAAAAGGCTGTAACTCTCTTCCTATCTACTCAATATAATACTTATTGTTCTAGCTAGAGCAGTTAGACAACAAAGGGAGATCAATGAGATACAAATTGGAAAGGAAGAAGTCAATAAATATATCTCGATTTGCAGAAGATATGATAGTCACTTCAGTGACTACAAAGATTCCACCAGAGAACTCCAGCAAAGTGGATGAATAAAACATTAACTCAAACAAATCATTAGCTTTCTTATACTCAAAGGATAAACTGGCTGTGAAAGAAATTAGGGAAATGACACCCAGCACAATAGTCATGAACAATATAAAATGCCTTGGTGAGAGAGACCCTAACCAAATAAGTGAAAGATCTGTACAACAAGAACTTCAAATCTCTGAAGAAAAAAAATCGAAGACCTTAGAAGGTAAAAAGATTTCCCATGTTCCTGCTGGCAGGATTAGTATAATGAAAATGGTCATCTTGTTGACAGCAGTCTACAGATTCAATGCAATCCCCATCAAGATTCCAACTCAATTCTTCATAGAGTTAAAAAGAACAATTCTCAAATTCATTTGGAGTAACAAAAATCCTGGGATAGCAAAAACTATTCTCAACAATAAAAGAACTTGTGGGAGAATCCCATTCCTGACTTCAAACTGGACTATGGACCAATAGTGACAAAAACTGCATGATATTGCTACAGATACAGGCAGGTAGATCAATGGAATAGATTTGAAGACCCATAAATGAACCCACATACCTATGGTCACTTGATCTTTGACAAAGAAGCTAAAATCAACCAGTAGAAAAAAAGACAGCATTTTCAACATATGGTGCTAGTTCAACTGATGATCTACATGCAGAAGAATGCAATTCAATCCATCATTATCTCCCTGTAAATAGCTCAGGTGCAATTGGATGAAGCACCTCCACATAAAACCAGATACACTGAATCTAACAGAATAGAAAGTGGTGAAAAAGCCTCGAATGTATGGGCACAGGGAGTTCCTGAGCAGAACTCCAATGGCTTATGCTCTAAGGTCAAGAATTGACAAATGGGACCTCATAAAATTAAAAAGTTTCTGTAAGGCAAAGAACACTGTCAATAGGACAAAACAGCAACCAAGAGATTGTTAAAAGATCTTTACCAATCCAGTATCCAGTAGAGTGTTAATAGCCAATATATACAAAAATCTCAAGAAGTTAGACTCCAGAGAACCAAACAATCCTTTTAAAAATGGGGAACAGAGCTATTCAATGAATTCTCTACTGAGGAAACTGGAATGGATGAGAAGCACCTAAAGAAATGTTCAACATCCTTAATCATCAGGGAAATGCAAATCAAAAATGACCGAGATTCCATCTCACACCAGTCAGAATGGCTAAGATTGAAAACTCAGGTAACAGCAGATGGTGGCAAGTATGTAGAGAAAGAGGAATATTCCTCAATTGCTGGTGGGATTTTAAGCTGGTACAACCACTCTGGAAATCATTCTAGTAGTTCCTCTGAAAATTGGACATAGTACTACCTAACTATCCAGCTATACCACTCCTGGGAATATACCCAGAAGATGCCACAACATGAAATAAGAACACTTGCTGCACTATGTTCTTAGCAGCCATATATATAAACGCCAGTAGTTGGAAACAACCCAGATGTCCCTCAAGGGAGGAATGAATACAGAAGATGTAGTACATTTACAGAATGGAATACTGCTCAGCTATTAAAAACAATGACTTCATGTAAGGCTTAGGCAAATGGATGGAACTTGAAAATATCCAGAGTGAGGTAATTCAGTCACAAAAGAGCACACATGGCATGTACTCACTGATAAGTGGATTATTATTCCAAAAGTTTGGAATACCCAAGATTCAATTCACAAACCATATGAAGCCCAAGAAGAAGGAAGACCAAAGTGTGAGTGCTTCAGTGCTTCTTAAAAGGAGTAACAAAATGCTTACAGGAGAAAATATGGAGACAAAATATGGAGGAGAGACTGAAGGAAAAGCCACCCAGAGATTGCCCCACCTATGGATTCATCCCACATACAGTCATCAAATCTGGACTCTGTTGTGGGTGCCAGGAAGTGGTTGCTGACAGGAGCTGGATATGTCTTTCTCCTAAGAGGCTTTGCCTGAACCTGACAAATACAGAGGTGGATGCTTGAAGCCTACTATTGTATTTATGTGTGGTCCCTGATGGAGAAGTTGGAGAAGAGACTGAAGGAGATGAGGCAGTTTGCAGCCCCATGGGGGGAGCAACAGTGTCAACAGGCCAGACTGGACCACAACCAAAGAGTACACATGGAAGGACCCATGGTTCTAGCTGCATTTGTGGAAGCGGGGAACCTTGTTGGACATCAGTGGGAGATGAAGCCATTGGGACTGATGGGGTTCCATGTCCCAGTGTAGGGGGATGCCAGGGTGGGAAAATGGGAGTGGGTGGGTTGGTGCTAAGCACTGTCATAAAGACAGGGGAGGGAGTGTGAGATAGGTGGTTTCTGAAGGGAAAACCTAGAAAGCAGAAAACATTTGAAGTGCAAATGAAAAAAATAATCAATAAAAATTAACAAAAAAGAGGAAGAAAAAGAGGAAGAAGAGGAAGAGGAAGAAAAAAGGAGGAGGAGGAGGAGAAGAAGAAGAAGAAGAAGAAGAAGAAGAATAAGAAGAAGAAGAAGAAGAAGAAGAAGAAGAAGATGATGATGATGAAGGAGAAGGAGAAGGAGAAGGAGAAGAAGAAGAAGAAAGAAGAAGAAAGAAGAAGAAAGAGGAGGAGGACGAGGGAGAGGAGGAGAAGAAGAAAAAGGAGGAGGAGGAGGAGGAGGAGAACGAGGAGGACGAAGAGGAGGGGGAGGAAGAGGGGGAGGGGGAGAAGAACCAACATGCCAAGCTGCTAAGTTCCTTTGGTGCTGGTGCTAGAATCTGCATCCCTCCTTAACTTGCCAAATTGCTTCTATAACCAGAGTATTATTCTGTTCACATTTGAACAATTAGAAGGTGGGTAGAGTATGTTCTATTGCCAGAACAGAACAAGTAGAGAGAAAGGAAAATAATGGCAAATGGGAGCACCCAACAACGTGAACATACAGAAACTCATCCTTATCTCTAGGTACTAAGGCTGCAGTAGAACAAACAGACATCAAATAAAGGAATTAGATCAGTACCTTTGGTTTTGCTACTAGATATTTATATCAATATATATAAATATTTGTATTTAATCAATGCATTAAATATAAGTTAAACTCAGAAAAACACATACATTATTTATTTTTTTGGTATGTGTGAATCTCAGATTTTAAATTATACATAAGTGGATATATGTAGATAAACTGAAATATAGATGTGTATATATATGTATTTATGGTGTTTCTGTGTGTGTGTGTGTGTGTGTGTATGTGTGTGTGTGTGTGCGTGTGTGTATGTGTATATGTGTGTGTATGTGTGTGTATGTGTGTAGGGAAGTAGGTGTGTAGATAACTAGAATGTTCACAATAGAGGAGACATTGGGGGAGAGTTCATAAAGGCATTGTAAAAAAGGAAGTGTGATAAAATGCATGCATTAAGAAGCAGAATCTAGGGCTAACTAAAAGGAAACTGAAAATTAGATTGAATGGGGCATAGTAAAGTGCAGTGGAAAAGGAGAAATAATGAGAACACAATAAATTTTTATATGTTTGAAGATTCTAAAGTCTAAGCTAACCAAATTTCAGTAGAAGAAGAAAATAAATAAAACTCAAAGGCCTCTGAGCATGAGGTACTAGATTTCCAGTACATGAGAACATTGTACTTTCTCTGCTGGACTTCAAAGCCAGTAGCTCTACAATGTTCAAAGTCATTTTAATTGCAATTATTTAGAAACTAATTCATAAATGAGTAAAGGTTACTCAATTATTACTCAATATTAACAAATGCAATTTTTAACCTAGACATTTATTTCTAACCATTTAATTAACTACATAAAGTGCAAACATTTCTAGCAGAATAATTCTAAATTTCTGTGATTGGTGGTGACAATTGACATATTTAGGTATTCTTTACTCTAGTTTTATATAATTTGGTATGCAGCATTATCCCACATGAATATAGAATTTCTCACCTTCTGTGAGTTACTCTGTATGTTTGTGTACACAAGTACCTAGAATTTTCCCCTGACATCAGCACACCATTTTGACTGATAATATAACTAATCATTAGATGTTACTTTCATATTCCAGATTAGTGAAATTTCCTGTGCATTTTCTCCACCAAATGCTATAGTAAAATAATAGTTTTTGTCATTACTGTTCAGACATTTCTCCATATTATTGATATAAATATCACTACCTGAAGTTGTTAAATTTATGCCCAATAAGTGAAATACAATAAAGCAATAAAGAGCTGAAATTAATTTATTTTAATTTATAAAATCTTTCCTCTCAGGAAGAGCCATGAAAAAAAGGAAGATTGGGGCATATAGTGATTGATGAGATAGTAGTCTACAATTCAAATTCTCACAAGAGACTGACACGCCTTTAAAAAGAAGAAAACTTCTAATAATCTCAAAACTTTAACAAAATAGTCAAGGGTATCAAGCCAACTAAAACTAACTAAAAGTAAAAAGAGAAATGGTTTTGACACGGAAAGAAGCACCTAATGTTAATAATTTTCACAATATTTAAGAATACGAAACAGCGGTAAATGCATCAAAGACATTTAAATAATATCATTACTGAACTAAATCAACCATAAAATAAAATGAAATCAGAAGAGGCACTGAAGAAAAATAATTCACCCTAAAACTTTACCAAACCGGCAACATCCAGAAGAAGCTGGCAAACTGAGTTGTCCCCTGTTAACATAGAGAATAGCAAATGCCCAGAATCTAACAGTGTGTGGTGTGTCTTTTTCCAGGATCTACCCAACAACGTGTACACGTAACATTATTATCAAATTCTGTTGTTGTTTTCTATTCATTAGTAAGGATGACACTCCTCCTACATTATAATGATGACACCCTGCCCACACTACTATTGGCTCCCCTACTTGAGAGGTACCATATGCTATAATTAAGTATTTTTCCTGAACCTGTAATAGAGACCTTTCTGAAAACTCATTCTATTTACCACTAATCTTTAATAGAAGGATTATTGTTTTTACATACAGGTTATCAGGAGTTAAAGTAAGGACAATTATGATGGGCTTCTGTGTTTACTCAAAATTATTAATATTATATGTGTGTTTGTTAGAAGTTAAACTACATCAACTAACAAAAACATGTCACCAGCCTAATCTAGTCTAGATAATACTTCAAGTGGGGTGACTTCAAGCTGTGTCAAGGTAAGAGTTACAGCTAACTATGTAATCTGAAACATAACTTTCAAAACATTTGTAGTGTTTCTGTTGAATAGTTATTTTAAAAGAAAGTTAGGTCTCAAAGCATTTACAAGGATGAGCATTTTTTATTTGTATGTTTCACAAGAGAGAAGTTATTCACAAAGACATCCTGTTTTAATAGAAGAAATATCAGTGCTATAGACATTTCATGAAAAGAATAGCTTTGTAGGAAAAATATGACTGAGGGAACTAGTGTTTGGGGAGAGACAGACATGCAGATTAGGCAATGAACTAAAGAAAAGCATTAAGAGTTAAAATAGACTTATTTGTATGTCAGGAAATAGTAGATGATTCTAGATTAAAATACTCATGGGTTGACTTATATTCCTGTGGTGTTAACATAAGCTTTGAAGTCATGAAGTTGATATTTTAATAAGTGTTATTTCCTGATACAATAAATTATCAAAATTCTGAACAAATTGCTAAAACAATCGCAATGAAATTAGAATATAGTATAATAATTCAGAGAAAACAGAAAACTATGAATACACAGGTAGAGAAGTCAGTATTTTGCAATTATTATACTTATAAAATGACAAGTTTCATTAGAACTTTAGCATTCTATGCATAGATTTTTCTAAGAAAGGTAGTAGCAACTGTTCCAAAAACATGCATGAAAATGTCTGCTGACATATGATACAACAAAAACAGAATTCCTGACATCATTTTTTCTAATATTTGAGGCAATATTAAAGATGTAAAGAGAGCTTATGAAAGAAATTATTAGATATTGAAAAACATTCCTAAAATTTGAATAGCATACACATATGTGAAAAGCATAATCACTAAATATACCATAAAAATTTTATTACATTTCTGTAATTAAAATCACCAAGAATGAACTTAATTTTCCAATAAAACATATCAATAGTAGGATAGTTAAAATCTTAATATCTATGATAATGAAATTCATTGCAACTTTGTTAAAAATAATAGAATAATTATGTTTACTCAGTAACCACGAGATATTCAGCAAAAGTGGAACCAGTGTCTAAGTTCTTAAAAAACATTAAAAAAAGACTAACTATAATTACTTTTGAAAATTTCAAATAATGGTCTGAGGTGATAGAATACATCTTTAGTTCTTGCACTGATGAAGCTGATACAGGAGAATCTCAAGTTTCCAGAAATCCTGGAAAAGAGACAAATGCAGTATTTATTGAAACAAACAAACAAACAAAAATCAACAACAAAACCAGTTTATATAATACAAAAAATTTACATGAAAATTTGGAAGGTATATGCATTTTTATTATCCTTTTCAAAAAGTTTCTTATTTTCTTTTATGTATAAGGGTGGTTTTGCCTGCATGTATGTCAATTTACTGCATAAATGCATTTTCCAGAGAGGACAGAAGAAGGCATTAGATCCATTGAGACTGGAGTTAGAACATGTGCAAGCTGACATGTGTGTGTTGTAATTTGAACCCTTCTCCTCTGCTGGAGTAGCAAGTGCCCTTCAGAGCCATCTTCCCAGCTTCTAAGATGTATTTTTAAGAATTAGTAACTAGAATACAAGTAATATAAAATATCTACACAAATACCTACGACATTCTGAAAATATCCTTAATTTATGACTAAGCAAATATTACCATTTTGTTATTTATGCAGAAAATATGGTCTATATGACATCATTATTACATCAGCGTGTCTTTAATTAAGAATTGTAAGATATGTCAACATGCTTTTGGGTGATGATTTAGAAGTGTCTGGATGTTGTATTGTTGAGTGGTACCATCTTTGTAGAGTACATGAAGAACTTCAAAGACTCATGCCAAAACATTATCCCATGCCTACCTCCAACAAATTCCCAGAACTCAGCCTCTTCAAGATCTTATACTAATTTTCCCAAAGCAAACATAAATATAGCCACACAAAATGACACATTTCTTACCTAATTTCATACTTTTATCTTATTTCATACTTGATGTGTGATCATATGTGTCAATACCAAGCTTGTGCCATCTATTTTGTCTTTCATTACTTTTGTAAATAGTTTTGCAACCTGGTTAAAGATGTCATATGAATACTCTTAAGATAATTATGACAGTAAAAAAACAACATTCAGCTAAGATGTTGATTAAAGTGACTTCAGCCTTTATTAGAAGACTGAGCTAAGAAAAGCTATGTTTGATAAAATATTTATTATAATCTCTATTCTTCTGGAAATAGAAAGAGACTCCACCGTCTTGACTTTTCCATACTGTTTCCTTGTGCCAGTGCAGCAATTCATTTCTTTCTCCCTTATTCTTTTCTTTACAACAATCACATTCTAAATTTAAAGGTAGAAGAACCAGTTGCATATGCCATTACTAAAATGTTAATCATCATGAAACTGAATGAACAAAGAAAAAGGAAAGGTTGTTATTGTAAGAATGTCCATAAGCTCATAAATGCATTTTCCATATGGCTGCATTATTTTGTGTATAGAAAGATGAGAGATAGACAGTGGGAGTCTTGTTTGAGCAGAATATATACATGTATTCATATGCTGAAATATAAAAGATGAAGCACTAAGAGAATGCATTTTATATTGCTTGATTTTCTTAGTAAAATATAAAAGAACTGCTCAGAATAAATATGATATGTTTAGAGTCAGCCAGGGTGTTGGAACATATGTTGGTAAATAGTTTAATTGAAACACAGCATATGTACTGAAAGGTTAATAAATCATAATTCTGCAGCTCAACAATACTTAACAGAACACATCTGAGGTCTTTGCTTCTTGCAGATTGTTTCAGATTGTAAGAAAATGCCATTCCTCTTTTAGCCATGACAGAGAACAGATAACCATAAAACTCTGTGAACCTAACAGAGAGCTGACTTCCCAACTCAACCAGGTAACCTAAATTTCAGTGAGGACAAGGCCTTTTAAGTACATTAGGGAAGAACATGTAGGACAAGGCCTTTTAAGTACATTAGGGAGAACGTGAGTTTTATTAAAAGTTTTTCTTAACTTAGTAGAAAGGAGAAACTGCTACTAAAGCCAGTTAAAAGGTATTAGCTAATCCAATTCTTGATGGAAAAATAAATGTTATTCTTAGCTCAAGACATAGAGAAAGTCTGCTTGAATTTAAAAATGATTAACAGGGCAAGAAGCCAGAAAGAGGTCTTCAACCTACATTTAGAAATTCAAAAAATGAAAGCAATTTGATCTTCTGAACTCTTACTTTACATGAAACAAAACTCTACATTCAGATCAGCAAACGTAGACTTAAATAAACACATTTGACTAAAGAGTCATAAAAGGAGACCTATTTGTCACTTGGTAAGGAGAGCAAACACACACACACACAAACACACACACACACATACACACACACGCACACCCACCCACCCACACACACGTGTGTGTGTGTGTGTGGTGTGTGGGTGGGTGGGTGTGCACGTGTGTGTGTGTGTGTGTGTGTGTGTGCGTGTGTGTATACTTCCTTATACTTAGGATAAGAATAGGAAACGATTTCCTGCTCAGATGACCTACAGACATTAGATTGTATCTGTCTGCTCCAGAAAAGGAGCAGGCAGTACACTGCAAAAGTTCCATCCCTATGCCAGACTGTCATAGGATCTATCTGATAATACATTGGCTAGAAATAAATAAATAAATAAATAAAATCTCTCAACCTTATGAGAATACTGAAGGTTAAGAGCAGGCATCAACATCTATGCAGAACCTACACTGCAGCTCCTATCTCTACAATGATAATAGCATGTCTAGTATAAGCATGCAGTGAGGGTCAAGATGTACAGACCATGCCACAGACAACATCAACGATTCATTAGTTGATAGCGTAGCAGTGGTCCTCAAATTTAAAGAATGAAAAAAGAAAACAATGGGATTATTATTATGCTAATATGAAAACTCAAATTCAAAATAACTACTACTAAATTGGCCTTGACATTCATGATATTTATTACAAAAGGGACAGACACCATGCACATAGGCACACACTCATGTGAACATGTACTCGAACCACATACCCAAATTAAATAAGTAGTATTTGTGACTCTTGAACTTTCAATGCAAAATTATCTAGTATTACTTAAAATTTTTTGAAACAACCAAAAATGAAAATAACAAATCTGTGGACAGAATTTGTTTGAAATTGTCTTATTAGCTAGAACTTGTGATTAATATGTAAAATCCTTAAGAAAACTATGGAGTGCATTAGTGTCATAATAAAAGAAACTTACTCCTGAAGTCATGTAACTCATACTGATACTAGTTTTCTAATAAAAGACAAAAGAAGTGTATTTACTGGAGAACACATAAAGCAATATACAGAACAGAAATCAAAGACTTTGTCTTAATCTTTCACTAAAGTTATATAAGAAAAAGTTTTGCTTTTGTTTTTGTTTTTGTTTTTTTTTTTTACCTTGCTCATGTAGAACTGTAAGCAAAACCATAAACAGATGTTTTCAAAGCTATGTCCTCCTGTTGCTTTCAGCATTTTCTGTGGACCATTTACTGCTTTCAGGAAGATACTGCTTTTAGCACTACCAGAGAAGAAAAGTAACCATCAATGTTTTCCAGCTGTGAGCCCTGTGAGCTATAATAATGTCTGGCATGGCAAAATATGCCCATAGCTACAACAGTAGCATAAACATTATGAGAGTGACCAAGCACTTTCTGGTTGACCCTCCATAGTACTGCATAAAATGGAACCCATACCTAAGAACACCACCAAGCCAAAAGCCTACAGAAAAAAAAAGGTTGCTGTTATTAGGGGAGAACTTTCCTCTATCAATCTGTTAAATGGCCATGCTATTCAACCTATTACTAATATCCCAAAATTAAACCTATAGAGCAATGCAACTCCCTTCCTCATAGAAATTTCTATTTGCAGTAGATGGTGATTAACCTGGGAAGCCACAAGTGGCCATGGAATCTTTAATGTCTTTAATACACTTCAGACACACATTGTTGTAAATGGAAATTATATGCCACTCACTGACACAGACATGATTAATCAGCCACATGTCTGCTATGATAGCATCTCATGTCATTATCCCTTCTATCTGAAGAGTTCTTCTGTAGTGCTTGGTTCTCTTCACTGTTTAATTTTATTTATGTGCATTTTGAATCTTCCAGATATAGCATTTAAATTCTTCTACACATAACCAATATACTGTTAAGTTGTTAAAAAGTTTAAAAGTTGTAAAGTTGTCCTACCTCAATCATATTTCTCATATTAATATATATTCTGTTTTAGATTTTAATAGTCATTTTTTCCTACAGATACTAATTATTCCTAATTATTCATAGTAAGCAATGTTACTATTTACTAAATCTGCACTTCTAAAATGCTCCTATATAGAACTTTATCTTGTTTTATGGAGACATGTAATTCCTAAGCAGCTTTTCACCAGTACTTTTACATATGATAACACTTAAAATCCAGGATTTTATCAAATTAGTCTTTAACCCAATATACTATATAGCATTGTTGCCCTTGTCAGTTTTTAGATTTACTATATTTGTTTTATTATTATGTATGCAAACACTACTCATGAGAGACACACAACAAAGATTAGTTGCAGTCAAGGACCATTCCAGAGGTGACTCAAAATCTTGAGCAGAGATAAGAGATAGAGGGATCCACAGCAGGCGGTAGCAGAGACATAGTCAGCCCTCAAGATGATTAGCTAAGGGCACCAGGCATGAACTGATGGAGTAGAAGATATAACTGTCTTTAGTGATGCAATTACTGGTGAGTCACTACTACTCCAGTGGATAGATCAAACTTTATGTCCATGGAGGAAGCCCTGGATCACAGACAAGCAAATCCCAAAAGGCATAATAGTGTAAGTGAGCCTTGTTGAGGGTGGTACTTGGTGAGAAAGGGCAGGCAAGAGGGTGGAGTGATTTTTTACTATGTTGTATTTCTTATATATTTGATATTTCTAAAGTAAAATTTACTTATGAAACAGAAACACCACTCCTTTCTAATCTTAATATTGTATCCTGATATTACTGAAGTTGTCTTTGATGCCCTTAGATAACTTATAGAGTCACTTGGATTATTGCAGAAGAAATCAGATGGGCTTCCAATAAGTTTGAGTTAAATTTATCACTTTTCCATAGTTCTTAAAACTCTGAAAATTATTGATTCTACTAGTCTTTCCAAGTAACTATCTTGCATCAAGCTGCATCTTCCTTGATCTTGCTTCAACATTTCTTTCATAACAAATATTTATAACATTATATTAAATGCTTATCTTTATTATAAGAATACTATTTTTTAATCATTCAGATTATTTTCTGCTCAACAAAATATCATTAGACAGAGTCTGACTATTTTATATGTCTGAATCTGATTTTCACAATTTCATTCTTAAAATTTCTTCATAATTTTACATAATAAAACTGAGACTTTTTCAAAGCATGAACACATTTTATGTATTTGTTTACTTATTTTTTTATTTGTTTAGCACACAGTTTTTAGTTATTTCACCTGAAAGTACCTGCCTTTTTGTGGCAAGATTTTAATCTTGGAAGAAATATATATAATAATTTTTATTCACCCAATTTATTGTTGTCTTCTTTCTCCTCTAAAATTCAAACTTATAGTTTATTAGAATTTGTCCATTATTTGAACATTTTCCCAATTTCACTCGATACTTTTCATCATAAGAACTTAACAGTTAACTTGTGGGAGATAGGAATCCTGAGAACTGCAAGGCTAAACCCTACAAAGACTTAAACATCACCTTGGCCTCTAAATGCTAGCATTTTTGAATGATTAATCTTGTGGAACCTATGGTAATTTAAAAACTACTATGAGCTCTTAGGATGAAGAAAGGTCTAGCATTCAGAAAATTGACATAGATTGTCCCAAATGAAAGAATAAATACACAGAGGAAGTTTACATGGGTGGTCTTCATACCATTATTGAGTGATCGATGATTCTCAAAGCTTTAGTATCCTTACTAGAGACTGAAGATTATGAGAGTCTTTTAGAATTTGTGATGACTCAATAATAAGCCATGCCTTGGAACAAAGATAGAGCCTGCATGTGTATGCGTAGGCATACACACACACACACACACACACACACACACACACACACACACTAAAGAGAGAGAGAAAAAGAGAGAGAGAGAGAGAGAGAGAAAGAGAGAGAGAGAGAGAAAGAAGTCTATGAGACCCCAGAAAGTTTATGTTGAATCAACAAGAGATATGGTAAAAATTACTCTTTTACCCCTACATTTTTATAATAATATGTATACAAAAGTATTGATTCACAACTCCAGTATTCTCAGAAATAATTTTTTTATATTATACATACATATTGTTGTGTTTCCCTATAACATTATGAATGGACAAGGGCAAAGCTCAGTCTATAAAGTCTTTGAGATAACAGAAAAGAAAGAGAGAAATGCAGTATCAGAAAATCATCAAGAAGAATATGTCACATTATAACAGCTTTGGCATATCTGAATGCAGTAGGGACAGACTGTATTCTCTTGGATTTAGCTAGATCTTCTCCCTTACTTGAAGAGAGCTGGTATCTACCTTCATGAGTCTCATTCAAGTCTACATTAAAATGAAACAACTGTAAAGTTTTGTGAAGTTTTCTGGATTTTAATAATAATTTAATTATGTAGAACTTTTGGACTAGGAGAAAATTGCTATAATTTTGTAATTCTATAAGTCATATTTTACAAAGTTAATACTGCATAGTAACATAAATATCTCTACAGTCAAATTTTGTGTTAGAGTCTTCTATGGGAATATGCATTTTGTGTCTGTGACCACATTTGGTTAAATTTACCTTTACTTTCTATTCTTTGCATTTTCATCCTCATGTGACTCAATGTCTATGCAATGCTTTCTCTTATCTTACCAATTGACTTCTATCTTCTTTCTTTCTTTTTCACTTTTCTTATCTTTCTACTATAAGTAGTTTTGAAACATATTGATGTAGGTCTGAGACATATATTATCAAACTTCTAGATACTGTAGCCAGTAGTTTATTTGAATAAAAAGTGCATTGAATAATAATAAAATTTACTTAAAATTATATAATACCTTCCTTAATTAGAAAAAATTGGAAATACTTGCAATAACAGCTGTGGTATTAGATTGAAATTAATTTAAGAGCACAAAGAGGGGGAGGGGAAACCTGGTTGTTAACTTATGCTTACACACTGTTAGTAAGCTGGAGTTCAAATCCTAGTTTACATACACAGTTATTCACAGAGTAGAAATTGATATCTATGTAGATATTAATTAAATGCTTTTCTTTCAGCTGTATCTCTAAAGATCTTCCTAAGATTATGTAGAGGAAAGAGTTGAATTAGCTCACCTAATTGTCCATTACAGACACATTTTCCCATAATCACTGCAGAAGAAAAAGCCTCCTATTGAACTGCTAGCACCCTACAGACTTCCCCCAGGGAGAATTACCCACAGAGCAAAGTGATGAGAGTGAACTTGGAATGGCATTCACACCAATGGTCCAGTGTTAGTCTCTTCTTTCTCTTTTGATTACTGTACCAATTCACTGTTTTCTTTTTCTCTAGCCAGTATAAAGACTTACTCGGCAAAAGCATCTGAAACCACAGCTCATGGTCTGAGTTCTTGAAAACCCTCTCCTGTAAATTGTCTTTTGAAACCAGTAGATTTTTGTAACTTACAAACACACACACACACGCACACACACACACACATGTGTATGGACACATATACCTATATACACAGGGACAAACAAAAGAGAGAAAGAGAGAGAGGGGGAGAATGGAGGGAGGAAGGAAGAAAGAAAGAAAAATGTATTTCTTTTTTTTTTTTTAAAGGAGGAAGATAAGAGCTCAGATCCTAGTCTTAAACTTTTTATTATATCAGTAACAGATATGGAAGAATTATTCCTTTCCTGCTAGAAAAGATTTTTCATAACAATATGTCTATAAACAAGTTTATTTTAATTAACCATTTGAAGGGTTTTTCTTAAAAATCTCTTATATCACTTAAGAATAATAAACCTGTAAATTATATATTTCAAAAAGGAATCTAAAATTAAATGTGTTTGATTATGTGCAGGTATAACCTCTAATTCATTCATTTGAATAATCTTAAATATCTGCAATTAAAATTTCTTTATATGAAGGAGAAAAACAATTGTAAAAAATCTTTACCTATACATTAATTTTTTTAAAAAAAAATTCTACTTCTGCTCAAGTGTATAAAATACAAACCAAAGGACCTTACAATCTATCTGTAATTGATAGATTTCATTTTAGTTTCTTTTAATTGGGGGGTTGTCTTACTTTTCTATTTACTTTACTGAGACTGCATATCTGAAATACCTTTACTGTAATCACAGGGGACATATAGCATGAATAAATTATGTGGTTTCAAATAAAATTTAAAGAAGTTCATTTGAAAATAGAGTTTAGGGGACCAGCCAGGAGGAACAGGCCTCAGAAGCAGCAAGGCAGCCGGCACAGGATCCTTTCTACCTTCATCTTCACCTAGGAGGAGGTTCTGCAGATACATAGCCCTCTCTGCCCCTTCCCCACAAGCAGAAAGCTTGCTTTTGGGGAGTGCTCCAACACAGAGACTCAAGTTAGATCTCCATTTTCTCTCCAGTGAACTTCTAAGGCAGGACCAGCCAGGGGGCATAGGCCTCAGAAGCTACAGGGCAGCTGGTACAGGATCCTTTCTACCTCCATCTTCACCTAGGAGGAAGTACTGCAGATCCACAGCCCTCTCTGCAACTTCCCTGCAAGTGGAGAGCCTGTCTCCAGGATTTATTCTGACCCCAGGACTCAGGAGGGACAACTGATCCACAGCCCACTGCACACAGGTATTACCTGAGGAGAGTAGATTTCCAGAAGTGCTGACACAGGCTTACAGACCCACAGGAGGAACAAGCTCCAGCAAGAGACAGCAAGAACATCTAACACCAGAGATCAACAGATGGCAAATGTAAATGCAAGAATCTTACCAACAGAAACCAAGACTATTTGACTTCATCAGAACCTAGTACTCCCAACACAGCAAGTCCTGGATATTCCAAAACACCAGCAAAGCAAGATTTGGATCTAAAATCATATCTCACGATGATGATAGAGGAATTTAAGAAGAACATGAATAACTCCCTTAAAGAAATACAGGAGAACACAGGTAAACAG
>NW_022196896.1:55602839-55617242 GCF_008632895.1 Mastomys coucha | reverse complement strand
CACAAGGAGGGAAACTACATCCTAGAAAAAGCAAAAAAGTAATTTTCCCACAAAATTAGAAGAAGATAGCCACATGAACAGATTTCCAACTCTAACAACAAAAATAAGAGGAAGCAACAATTACCTTTCCTTAATAGCTATTAATATCAATGAACTCAATTCCCCAATAAAAAGGCATTACTATCAGTCTGGATATGTAAACAAGATGCAACATTTTGCTGCATAAAGGAAACCCACTTGAATGACAAAGACAGACACTACCTCAGAATAAAAGGATGGAAACAATTCTACAAGCCAATGGTCTCAAGAAAAAAGTTGGGGTAGCCATTCTGATATTGAATAAAATTGACTTTCACCCTAAAGTGATCAAAACAGGTAGGAAGGGACACTTCATATTCATCAAAGGTACGATCTACAAAGAGGAACTTTCAATTCTGAACCTCTATGCTCCAAATACAAGGGCATCTACATTCATACAAGAAATTTTACTAAAGCTCAAAGCACACATTGCACCACACACAATAATAGTGGGAGATTTCAACACCACACTCTCTGCAATGGAAAGATCATGGAAACAGAAACTAAACAAAGACGCAGAAGTTATGAAACAGATTGATTTAGCAGCTATCTAAAGAACTTTTTATCCTAAAACAAAAGTATATACCTTCTCAGCAACTCATGGTACATTCTCCAAAACTGACATTATTGGTCACAGATCAGGCCTCAACAGATACAAGAAGACTGGAATAATTCCTTGTATCCTATCAGATCACCATGGACTAAGACTGCTCCTCAATAACAACATAAACAATAGAATGCCCACGCACATGTGGAAGCTAAACAACACTCTATTCAATGATAACTTGTTCAAGGAACATATAAAGAAGAAACTAAAGACTTTCTAGAACTTAATTAAAATGAAGCCACAACATACCCAAACATATGAAACACAAAGAGAGCAGTCCTAAGAGGAAAACTCATAGTTTTACATGTCTACAAAAAGAAACTGGAGAGAGCATATACCAGCAATTTGAGAGCACATCTGAAAGCCCTACAACAAAAAGAAGCAAATTCACCCAAGAGGAGACAAAGGCAGGAAATAATCAAACTCAGAGCTGAGATCAACCAAATAGAAACAAAAAGAACTATATAAAGAATCAACCAAACCAGGAGCTGGTTCTTTGAGAAAATCAGCAAAATAGATAAACCCTTAGCCTGATTATCTAGAGGGCACAGAGACAGTATCCTAATTAACAAGATCAAAAATGAAAGGGGAGATGGAACAACAGACACTGAGGAAATCCAAAAATCCATGAGAGCCTCCTATGAAAGCCTATACTCAACAAAACTGGAAAACCTGGATGAAATGTACAATTTTCTAGACAGATACCATATACCAAAGCTAAATCAAGATCAGATCAATGATCTAAACTGTCCTGTATCTGCTAATGAAATAGAAACCGTCATTAATAGTCTCCCAACCAAAAAAAGCCCAGGACCAGATGGGTTTAGTGCAGAGTTTTATCAGACCTTCAAAGAAGATCTAATACCAATGCTCCTCAAACTATTCCACAAAATAGAAACAGAAGGTACTCCAACCAATTCATTCTATGAAGCCACAATTACTCTTATACCTAACCCACACAAAGACCTAAGAATGAAAGAAAACTTTACACCAATTATCCTTATGAATATTGATTGATGCAAAAATACTGAATAAATTCTTGCAAACCGAATCCAACAACACATTAAACTATCACCCATCATGATCAAATAGGCTTCATCCCAGGGATGCAGGGATGGTTCAATATTTGGAAATCCATCAATGTAATTCACTACATAAACAAACTCAAAGTAAAAAAAAATATGATTATCTCATTAGATGCTGAGAAAGCATTTGACAAAATCCAACATCCCTTCATTATAAAAATCTTGGAAAGATCAGGAATTCAAGGCTCATATTTGAACATAGTAAAAGCAATATACAGAAAACCAGCAGCCAACATCAAACTAAATGGAGAGAAATTTGAAGCAATCACTAAAATCAGGGACTAGACAAGGCTGCCCACTCTCTCCCTACCTATTCAATATTGTACTTGAAGTCCTAGCCAGAGCAATTAGACAACAAAAGATCATCAAAGGGATACAAATTGGAAAGGAAGAAGTCAAATTATCTCAATTTGCTGATGATATAATAGTATACTTAAGTGGCCCTAAAAATTCTACTGCCGAGCTCTTAAACCTGATAAACAACTTCTGCAAAGTAGCTCTATACAAAATTAACTCAAGCAAATCAGAGGCCTTCTTCTACCCAAAGGATAAACAGGCAGAGAAAGAAATTAGGGAAACAACACCCTTCACAATGGTCACAAATACTATAAAATACCTTGCTGTGACTGAAACTAAACAAGTAAAAGATCTCTTTGACAAAAACTTCAAGTTTCGGAAGAAGGAAACTGAAGAAGATCTCAGAAGATGGAAAGATCTCCCATGCTCATGGATTGGCAGGATTAATGTACTAAAAATGCCCATCTTGCCAAAAGCAATCTACAGATTCAATACAATCACCATCAAAATTCGAACTCAATTCTTCACAGACTTAGAAAAATTTTCGAATTCATCTAGAATAACAAAAAACCCAGAATAGCCAAAACTATTCTCTACAATAAAGGAACTTCTGGTGGAATCACCATCCCAGACCTTAAGCTGTACTACAGAGCAATTGTGATAAAAACTACATGGTATTGGTACAGTGACAGGCAGGTTGATCAATGGAATATAATTGAAGACCCTGAAATGAACCCACAAATCTATGGCCACTTGATCTTTGACAAAGGAGCTAAAATGATCCAGTGGAAAAAAGACAGCATTTTCAACAAATGGTGCTAGCTCAACTGGAGGTTAGCATGTAGAAGAAATCAGATCTAATATATAGTTTATTCTGTTATTTTTACTTTTATAAATAGTAATAATCTCAAGTTAAAGGTTATTATTATTTCTTTTAGTTAATACCAAATATAATTATTTTATTTAATCATTTAAAAAAGTTTTATGAAAATTCTATTATAACAAAAAGATAAATCCTTTTAAATAAAAACATTACCTTCTCTCCTAGGAAAAAAATTAAAGAATAAGGCCTTAAATGCTTTAACTTCCCTTCAAGCTCAGCACCAGCCCAAGGTAGTGGAAAGAAAAGGTTAATAGGGCAAAGGAAGATATAGACCTGTTTAGAAATAGTTGTTTTGGAACAAATCCAATCTGCACTGTCAGAATATTACCAGTTTGGTTCACAAGAATCAGCAGTAGTACCTCGATTCACTATCAGACACCATTCATGAAACAGCAATGGCAGTTCGATGCAGAAGAAATGTAGAGGTTGTGCAAATCTTCCGGAGTCCCTGGAAGCTGCAGGCAGCCACAGGAACACCTGTGGCATTTGGTGCATTTTTCTTTAAAAAGTCATGACAAACGATGACCAGCAAAGAATAGTAAGGTGAACGAATACCGCACAGAGAAGTCACTGAAGACCAGTGTCAGCTAAGCCAAACTATGTCCAGCACAGTGTGATAAAAATACCAATGCTCATTGTCCACTGGATTGTATCTATACCCTTTCTAAACATCACATGTTCTCTCAAGCATCCACTCTAGCAAAACATGCCATGCCCTTTTTAACAGACTGCTTCCAGAAAGATATCACATGTCTATTCTAAGGAAACATCCTTCCCTATGTCTGCTTAAGCAAAAGCATCTTCTCATAAGACAGTTTCCAGAAAAACTATCACATGATGCAATTACTCTTCAAAGCAACCAGAAATGTCCACTTCAGAGGGTAGCAAGTAGCAGGTAGATTATCCAAAGTTAAGACTATATTAAAAGTATACTTTTAAAAAAAATGTCTTAGTTCATTAGGTAAATGTAAAATATATCTAAATAAGAAAATAAAGTTTAAATGGGAGTACATTGTATTGGTGGAAAGCACTGCTCCCTGAAAGCAAAGGGAATTAAAAGGAAATTTCAGTGTGAGACATAGATTAATCTTCCTACAAGTTTTTGATATCGTTTTCATTTTATTTTTGTTTGGTTTGTGTTTAATGAGGGAGCCTACAAGGATCTGAAAAATAAAACAAACTGTCACTATTGTCTTTGGTTACCAACTGTAACAGCAAGACCTCATTGCTGAACATACCATGTAGTTTCTTGCAGGACATAGAGAAATCAATCTCAAACTGACCAAAAAATTTTCTCCCTGCTGTGTAGCTTTCAGAGAACCAAAAGAGATAGGTAGGAAGCTATCATAGTATAGAAGTAAATCCTCTCACCTGGCACGGGACCCTGTGTGCTATAATACTGACCTGACAGGCAAGTTGTGTTCACTGATACAACAGCACAGTGACTATAAACACACACACTGTGTGTGTTTGTGTGTGTGTGTGTGTATGTGTGTGTGTGTACCCCTTTGGAGTTGAGTGGCACCACAGAAGAGAGTTAATATCTTGTATGGTCAAGGAGGTCCTATGCTCTAATATAAAACATGCTTTTGATGTTTTGCTTTGTAGTCATGCCAAATTACCTTCTAAATGCCTCTGTTTATACCCATACCCATAGACTATGCTGTTCACAATCTTAATCAGGGACAAGTCTTATGGCAGTGGTAAGTAATCAATATAATTAGTCAAAATGCTTAGAATAAATGTTTGTGAAACATCTTTTTCCAACCCCCTATCAAGACTCAAGATATGTTACAGAAGAATAGACTTGGATAAAACAGTCATGAATTCAGTGTCTTTAAATGATGGTACAAGATCAAACCAACCAAAATTCTAGCATAGGAGGATAACTAAAGTGGCCACATTCCTTATTATTCTATTGTTGTGAAGCTAGTTGTACGTTGCTTATACTTCCGTATATGATGCTACTTCTGTGCAAATATGTACAGCACTAAATGTACTGGAGGTTTTTGTTGTTTGCTGTTTGTTTTTGTTTTCTGACAAGATTTTAAAAGGGAGAATATGTGATGAATAAAAGCAGGAAATGCAGAGGAAAGTTTGAGAATAGATGGGATCATATTTTTGTATGCAATAATTAAATATAGCCAAAGGAAAGAAAATGATGATGATGATGATGATGATGATGATGATGATGATGATGATGATGATGATGATGATGATGATGATATAACTTCAAGCGGCAGAGATACTTGTATTTAGCCTCATGCATTCTGTGGTACTATAGATATTAGATATGTTATTGAATCAGCCCAGATGTCAAGCAGCTAGCAGATGGGTAAAGAAAATGAGTGTTCTTTACATAATGAATTCATGTTATTTTTTTGTGTGTGTGATCTAATGGGTTTTATTAGGGCTGTATATAGGAGTGCTCTGTGGACCATTTGTTCACAGGATCATGTGTACCTGAGTAATGTTTACATCACTGAAGAAAATATTTCTTCTGTACTCAGTGATCATTTTCTACATACAGGTTCTCAGAGGCAGTTCTAGTTCCATGACAGAGTAGCTATAACAGTCTTGGGGAGATCATGTGCAGGTAACCATAGCTACCATATGTTCAAATATAATAACCTGTCATGCCCAGAAATCATCATTGCACAAGGTCCTTCACTTCTTCCAGCTCTGACTTATGTACTTTCTGCCTCATCATATGTTATGTTCCCTGAGTCATGAAGGGAAAGTGAAATCCATGTGCTAATAACTACAAAATATATGCAAGATACTTGTCATTTGTGTTTCTCTAAGATTTCTTTAACCCCATTCAGAACAATATGAATAAGAATTTAATACAAAATACTAAGACAAATCAAAAAGTGAGAAATTGTTTCTGTATAATTGGTAATGAAACAATTTCTATTTTTTATTCTTGTTTATCTACTACATTGACTTCTTCTATGTTCACTTAGTTCCAAGAAATCACAGAATTTAGCAACTTCTGAGAAGTCTGGTGATTTCTATACAGAATGCATTCAAAATCTTGGGTCAAGACATCCGTATATGCTATTTGTCAAATTATTTTTCTTAAGCCCTCACTGCATCTAAAACTCATTGTTGGTATCTGAGAAAATCTTATAATTATCTCAAAACAATAAACTTAATAAAGGCAAATTGAGAAGTTGCAGGAAAAACAATATAATTAAACTTGGCAAGATCTATTAACTACTCATATTTGAGCAAGTATAAGCCACAAATTTTTTCTGTAAAACATTAGAAGAATTCCAAATTATGTGAATATATTGAATGATGTAGTGCTACTTCAGTTAACTGAAGGTTTTCCAAGAGGACATTCCACTTGTCAAATGTGTAGCAAGAAACACTTTGAGACCAAAAAGAAGTGAGCATCTCTTTCATGTTTTTGTACATTTCCATTTTAAATATTAATTGTTTATATTTGGTTGAGAAATTATCTAAAAATAATATTATATAAGGGACTAAGATGTTTATAAATCTCATATCATATCTGTTTAAGTAAATCAATCATAAATTATTAAATATAAATACCTCTTATTTGTATCTTTAAAACACTAAAACCATTTTTTCTGTAATGAAAAAGTTTGCATGGGAGTTTTCTCTTTATATTTAAATTCTATTACATTCCAGTGCCATAGTGACCTAGATTTCTGAATGCAATTGCCTCATTTTTAATATTGCAAATATTGGCTGATTTTGAGTGTTCCAATATTTGAAGTACTATGTAAGATATTTTACCAATATATTGTTTTAAATAATTTTAGTCATTTATTTTAAAACCCTTAATCATTGGAGCCCATCATAGCATGAGGAAATAAACTTCTTCATAATCTTAGCTCAATTAGCAAAGATGATAAATAACCAGCTCAGGTTTCATTCAATCTATGTACTCAGTTTTCTCATACTAACTTTGTTCATCAGAGGAAAGGAATTTTATTTCAAGGCCAATCTTTCAGTTACCTTTTTTTTTTTTGCCTTAGGATAATTTCCATTGAATGGTCTGAAATAATCCAATATTAGGACAATGAACCTTAAGAAACACCTACCCAATAGCACACACCTCGGGTTGAATGTGTTATCAAAAATGAAGGTGAGATCATCAGGTTCTGACAGAAGAAATCATGAAATTATCCTTCAGAATGTGAACTGGAGAGCAGGCAAAAGGAAGAGAAAATTCTAGCAGTTCTAGTTTGCTTCTTTGTTAGTGTGATCAAGCACTGTGCAAATGCAACTTGGCAGAGGAAAAACTGGCTTTGGACTCAAGGCTACAGATCATCATGAACAGAAACCATGGAAGGAACTCGAGATAGGGACCTAGGGACAGAAAAAGAAGCAGAGGGCAGAAGGAGCTTTGCCTACTTGCTTAGTCTTTATAATTTGTCCAGCTTAATTTCTGATACAATCCAAAACTATTTTCCCAGGACTGATACCACCCACAGTGGTCTGGGTTCTATCAAATCATTATCATATTAACTAGCACTGTAATATCCTGAAAAGAGAGGGAGAAAAAGAAACAGAGACAAAATTGAGAGAAAGAGAGAGAACACCTCCTCAGAAAGAGGAGAGAGAGAGAGAGAGAGAGAGAGAGAGAGAGAGAGAGAGAGAGAGAGAGAGAGAGAGAATTTCTTAAACCCTTAAGAGAAACCTGATTAGCATTGAAAGCTTGAAGGAAATATCCTGCACATCCTGAGAAAAATCCAAAAAAGAGAGAAAGGCCATTCATTTTCAAGTCCTTACTTTATTGTCTTCCAAAAAGTGATGGGAAGGTCCATTATTCTTGATTTGTCCTGTGATGGCCTAAAAAGAAAACACACAGCTATTGGGTAAGGCTTTAAATTTATTTTGCAGTTGCAGTGGGGGCAGCAAGCCCTTCCTTTATTTTTGAGATCCTTGTACCGGAGCTATCAGTTCTTTCTAGGAGAAAGGCTTATGTGGGTGTGGCTTGAGTTCTAGGAGAAAGATAAGTCTAGACCAGTTGTATTCAACCTTTCTAATGTTGCAACTTTTTAGAAGAATGCCTCCTGCTGTGGTGACCCCAAATCAAAAAATTATTTTTGTTGCTTCTTTATAACTCTAATTTTGCTTGTTATGAATTGTAAAATCTGTGTTTTCTGATGATCTAAGGCTACCCCTTGAAAGTATTTCTCAAACCTCCAAGGGTCATGACCCACAGTTTGAAGACTGCTGTTCTAAAGGGTCTGTGATTTAATTTGTAATTCATCACAAAGAAGATCTGCTGAATAGGGGCAGAATCACCTCTACCATTGAGATTTTGTTTAGAAGTTACTTTCAGAAATTTCACTGCTAGGTCTATTATGTACAAAAGCCAACTGGTGACAACTAGTATTATGGATCAGTATTTCACAAAGGCTTTGGGTTCTGTGTCTCAGTACAAAGAACCAGTCAGAGACACATAGTGAGCAGCAAACAAAGCAAGAGAATTTATTTTTAAAAACATACACCTCCAGTGGAGGAAGCAGCCAGACTGGGGAGAAACTTCAGAATCTTGGTAGTTTTAATGTACAAATGCTTCGAGGATTAGGGCTCATTTGCATAGTGAAGGCTTTCGTGCACATGTTACATATGTTACATATAGTTCTACTTACAACGTCATGCACTGTATGTTTCAACATCGTTTTAAATCTCTACCCAAAACTGAGTATGCTTATGAGCCTTTTATACTCCAAAACAAGCTGATGTGCATCTGCCCCTGTGCTAGCAGTGCAAGGCAGTTTTAGTTGAAGTTGGCTGGGTATAGAAGGGGCTTTCAGCCTTTTTCTTTGCCAACTTGTTTCTTTCATATAATAATTTCATAAGGCTTTGAGCAAGATATTCCTGACTTCACTCTGCTGCAATACTTCAATCTATAATTTAAAATATAGTTCATTTGTCTTACTAGCAAGAGAGCATTTCTGCCATTATAGAGAATCCTCTTGGGTACTCTGGATCCTTAATCTACTTTATTCTTGTGCAAAATGCTTTTCATGTTGTGATATTACATTATGCATCTTTCCATTTATCTGCTTAGCTCTGTTTGCCACTGAAATTTTTACAAAGTAATACTAACTTACCACCAAGCTGCTATGGGAATAGCTGCCATTCTGTTGGCTGTTCCTCTAACCTCTTCATGTCTTCAATTCTGCTTTGCTGTGTTCTGTTTATATGAACAACTGTCACTCAATTACTAGCCTAGATTCTTTTTCTCTGGAATGATGAAGACACCCCCCCTTACTTTCAGGATTAATTCACTCACCTATTGCCTCCTTACATTCAGAAATTATTTTTAAAGATCAAACACAGACAACTTTATTCCCAAGCAATTCATTCAATGATTTACATACATTGAAAACTGAATATAGCGTGAATCATGGGAACCAAGTCTTTAAACTTGTAATAGTAGGTAACAACATGTTTTCTGAATGAGAGAAATTAGCTTTTTGACTCTTCTTCCAACTTGGTTGGAGATGAGACAATTGACAAGATATTTAACCTTTTCAACATTTTTTTAGTATTTTCAATTTGGTTATTAAACTATTCTCCAAGGTTGCTAAGGAGATATTCTAAAGCACTTTACAAAGCGTCTGGATTTTTTCCCACAAGTAAATATTGGCTGAACTATTTCAGTGTTTTCTCTTTCCTGAAAAAATGATAACAGTAATTTCTAGACTTTTGTAAATATATTTTAAATCAACTGCTCTTATTGCTCTCACACTTTTTTACATCTGGGCACCAACAAGTCTCCTTAAGTTATTGAAACCACCTCTAACTTTTGATCTTAGCCAAATTACCCATAATGTTACAGTATCACATAATTTATTTCTGTAGTGGTAAAATTGATAATACCCAAGGATCTTCTTTGTTAAAATGCAGTGTATAATGAATACAATAAAGCCTGTGAAGTTCTAGGGGTCCCTAGCCTTAAAAGAGTACACATGGCTCCAGCTGCATATGTAGCAGAGGATGGCCTTATCATGTACCAATGGAAGGAGAAAGTCCTTGGTCCTATGAAGGCTTGATAGATGTCATTTTCTAAGCACCACATTCTCATACTCTTTAAAATATGAATTTTAAAAATTTGACTTTTAACAAGACTTTTATTTCTTCTGGAAAACTCATTCTACATTAGTAACTTTGTAGATTTTTATGCTTCCTGGCTGTTCCTAATTCCATTTAGATATGGAAATGGATTTGAAAAAAAAAAGTGCACATGCTATAGAGAACAGGCTGGGTTAGAATTCACGACCCTACTACCTCAGTGTTTTGAGTTCTGGGAACTCAGCTTTGGACTGGTATATCTGGCTAGAATTTAATTTTGACCATTCTATTTAATGTTTTAGATCCAATATCTCTCTATATTTAGAATGCCTATAATTGAAGACAGAGAATCTTTGAGTTTTTGTCTTACCAAATATTGTCCTGTTGCTGAACATGATGGTACTCAGACTTAGAAGTAGTAAATAGGTTGGAAAAGGAATGCTAGTTTCAGAATAAATTGAACAAACTTATTAGAACTTCTTATGCAGTTTGTAGAAAACACAACAACCCAGACGAGGATGCTGATAAAACTACATTCAAGGCACTGCTTCCTGCTTCTTTCCTGCTATCTCCCATTGATCAACTTGTTATTTTATAGTATTGATGTCTTGATATGCTGTATATCTCATTTAATTAGGAAAATTTAAAGGCTAAAGAGTTTGTACTCCATTTGTATACATACTTATTATCCCAGATTTATGTTTAACCTTCACTCAAATTTGGCTTTACACCAAGCTGTCAGAATTGATGATGACAGGTTGATGAAGAAATATATTTATTTAGTTATTTTCTGAATAATTATTTCTACTGAAAGGCAAATGCTATATATTTTTCTCTTTTCAAAATGATATACTATTCTATTGAGCAGGATCACAGTTTTCAATCTATGACTTAAACAAAAGAAAAGAATTTTGTCACACTGGGGGAAGTGAGCACCACAGAACCAGTGTTGGACTGGGTATAGCTTCTGGAGGTTGGCCCCTATTTATTAAAGAAGTGTAAAGATTTCATGAGTAGTCCACCTGATCAGGTTCAAATATAAGTATTCATTTATCTCAGCAACTCCTCTAATCTATCTTCATATGCAGTAACATCAGTGGTGACATATCCCAAATTTGATGTTCCAGAATGCTGTAGCAGAACTGACAATATTGGCAGGAACTTATGCAGACTATTGCTCAACTAGATGATGCTCATTTTCTCATACAGTTTACTTCTCTTGGCACTGTGAGCAGGAGACAAAGGGAAAGGGTGATTTAAAGTGTAAGACTGGAGCTCTCTGCTCCAGCACAGGTCATCTCAGTACCCAAATCTACAATCCAAGCAATCTTATTCCATTTTCACATATCTGGTAGAAAACCAGATCCATCAAAGGCTATACTAGCACTGAGACCCTTTGCTAAGGCCACCAATTATGGACCACCAACACTATCAGACTGCCCATTTTTTCCACAGTAATCCCTCCTCTCATCATTGCCTTATCGATCTCATATGTCCAGTGAAAGTATCATGCTCTACTGAAGGTCACACTGGCACACAGAACCCCAGAGAACCCCCAACTATACTAGAGTACAAGCTGGATTCCAGATTCCAGAATCTGTCTCATGTGCAAACCCTTTATCTAGCCATAGGCAACTCCATTCAAGGGCTATAGAAGAAACAGAAACTCAGGAGCAAGGCAACCATCCAACAAAGACAAACTCAAAACTTAGCACCTAGACCTACATTCACCACAAATGTACATACCAATATATTGGTGTAGGAACAAAATTAGCAATAGCCAGGGCAATATGTCACCACCTGATATTCATAGCAATGCCATTTATCCTACAACAGCTAACACTGTATGTTCCAATACAGCCAAAGCAGATGAAAATTATCTTAAAAACAAGTTTATAGTGATCAGTAAAGAAGAAATGAATGAATCTACTTTAAAGGTCCAGGATGGGCAAACAAAAATAAATAAATAAAACTCCTCAAAAAAATCCAAGAAAAAGCAAACAGTTGAAGAAAATAAATAAAACTGTTCAAGACCTAAAAGAAAAAATAGAATCAATAAACAACACAAACTGGGGGAATTCTGGAAATGAAAACTCAATATAAGTAAACAAGAACTACAGACATAATTATCACCAACAGAATAGAAGACGTAGAAGAGAAAATTTCCAGGCACTGAAGACATGAAAGAAGAAATAGATAAACAGTCACAGAAAATTTTAAAACTAAAAAAAAAGAAAGAAAGAAAGAAAGAAAATCCATCCAGGGCATCTGGAACACCATTAAATACCAAACCTTAAGAATAATAGGAATAGAAGAAGGAGAAGAGTCCTAGTTCAAAAGCCCAGCAAATATTTTTAAGAATATCAAAGAAAAATTTCTAACCTAAAAAAGTGCAGGCCTTATAAGAGCACAAGAAGATTACCAAACACCAAATAGATTAAAGCAGGAAAAGGGTGTCCCTTAAACACAAAATAAAACACTAAATACATAGAACAGAGAAAAAAGATGCAGTGGAAAAAGTCCAAGTAACATATGAAGACAATTAGAATTATATTCAATATCTTAATGGAGACTTTATAGGTCAGAAAGGCCTGATCAGATGTATTGTAATCTCTAAGGGAGCATAGATGCCAGCCATGACTATTATACCCAGCAAAACATTTAATCACCATAGGTGGAGAACACAAGATATTCCACAACTTATATTTTATACAATGTCTATCGACAAATACACACATACAGAAGGTAATACAAGAAAACCTCCAACCCCACCCCCCACCAAAAAAACAAAAACAAAAACAAAAAACTATAGCTGTGAAAATACAGGCAACAAACAATCTAACACCAGCAAAACCCTTGGAAGGACACTTACAAACACACACACACAGAGACACACACATGAATAACACCACCAACAACACAATAACAGGAAATAATCATTTGTTCTTGATACCTCTAAGTATCAATTAACTTAATTCCCCAATAAAAAGATATACACTAACAAAATGGATATGAAAATAGGATCCATTCTTTTTCTGCATACAAGAAGAAGCACAGCTCAACATTAAAGATAGACATTACCTCAGAGTAAAAGATTTTTAAAAAAACATTTCCAAACACGTGGACCTAAAAAACAAGCTGGTGCAGCCATTCTAACATCTAACAAATTAGATTTCAATCAAAAGTTAATCAAAAAAGACAGAGGACATCTCATACTCATCAAAGGTCAAATTAAAAAAGAATTTTTTTTCACTTTTAACATTTATGCCTCAAACACAAGGGCATAAAAAAATGTGCTTAAATCAAACACTGAGCTCTTACACTTCAAATGCTGGAAACTTAAACACCTGATTCTCATCGACAGACTGGTTATCTAGAATAAAACTAAATGAAGATATCCTGAAGACCAAACCATCATATACAGAACATTTTACCCAAACACAAAAGAGTACACCTTCTTCTCGGTACTGAAATATTCTCCAAAATTGACCAAACTGCCATAAATCAAGTCTCAACAAAAAGAAAATTGAAGAACACTCCCAGTATCAGAGGTGGGGAGGACCCAACATCTATCCCAACACCGAGAGTAACTGGGACCTGTGAGAGTAGGCACAAAGGGAACTCTGTCAGCAGAGTGGCTCAGGTTCCTTCTGGTCTCTCTGGGATGGTGTCCTGAGCGGACCTTGGGCACAAGCTCTGCAGCCTGTTCCACGACCCAGATGAAGTTGCTGCACTCCCAGGTGCTCTAACAAGCCTAGGGTCACAGGATCACACAATCACCCAGTCAGAGAGACTGCCTGACTCTGAGGAGTTCTGATACAACCGGGATCACAGGAAGGACTGACTCCAGTCAGATTTAGCAAGGGCAGGTAGCATAGAGATAACTAGATGGCGGGGGGTGGGGGGTGCAAGCATAAGAAAATAAACAACACAAACTAAGTTTACTTGTCATGGTCAGAACCCAATTCTCCCACCATAGCAAGTCCTGGACGCACCATCACACCAGAAATACAAGATTCAGATCTAAAATCACTTATCATGATGATGATACAGGACCTTAAGAAAGACATAAATAGCACCCTCAAAGAAATACAGGAGAACACAGATAAAGAGCTAGAAGCTCTTAAAGAGGAAACACAAAAACCCCTTAAAGATCTACAGGAAAACACAATCAAACAGGTGAAGGAAATGAGCAAAACCATCCAGAATCTAAAAATGGAAATAGAAACAAAGAAATCAGACAGACAACACAGGAGATACAAAACCTAGGAAAGAAGGCAGGAGTCATAGATGCAAGCATCAACAACAGAATACAAGAGGTAGAAGAGAGAATATCAGGGGCAGAAGACACCATAGAAAACATTGACACAACAGTCAAAGAAAATGCA
>NW_022196896.1:55601468-55601905 GCF_008632895.1 Mastomys coucha | reverse complement strand
CTTGGGAGGTGGCTTGTAGGAAAGAGAACAACAAAGAATGAGACTGAATGCTTTGTTTGACATTTGTAGCTCTTGTATCAAGTTTGAAGAAGAGGACTTTACAAATTCCTCTTTCTCTGAGATGAATGCTTTTCCAAATTATCGTAGCCAATGAACCAGATTCATACCTACACCTAATATCTGTGCCACCCTCCAAGCAGAACCACAGTTCATTGAAAGAGCTGGTGAATAACTTTATGGATAGACTATCTCAATATACACACCATTTCTTAAATGAATATAACCTGTTTTCTGTTGCCTGAGAATAAAGTCACTCACTCAAGTCAAATAGTTTTGATCATAGCAGGATGTCTGATCCAAAAATCGTGCCTACAATTCATTCCTTGGCGCAGCAGAACTGTCAACTCTCAGCTTAGATACGATGGAGGTAAAATCCT
>NW_022196896.1:55583796-55600771 GCF_008632895.1 Mastomys coucha | reverse complement strand
AAACTCTACTAAATACAAAACAAACAAACAAAAAGACTTTATATATTTATGTTCATTTAAGAAAATATGTTTGGATTACAGTTGTCCGAGGGATTAAGGACATCACAAGAACATATACAGCATACAGAATCGATGAACTTGGTCTCTTTGGGGCTCACAGAGATGAGAATAAAGATTTTATAGGTCTGACCTTGGCCCTTTCCACATATGTAGTTTGGTGTTCTTGTGGGACTCCTAACAATGGAAGTGGGGGCTCTCTCTGACTCTTTTTCCTGCTTTTGGGACCCTTTCCCTTCTACTGAGATGCCTAGTCCAGCCTTAATATGAGGTGAGGTGCCTTGTCTTATTATAACTTGATATGCAATGTTTGATTGACATCCCTGGGCAGCCTGCCCTATTCTGAAGGGAAAAGAGAAAGAGTTGATTTCTGGGAGAGGAAATATTGTGAGGAGAGACAGGGAGGAAAGGAGAGAAGATAAGCTGCAGTCAAAATGTAAGAATTGAATTTTAAATCAAGAAAAAACTCAATGTGCATAATGGCATAAATGCATACTATACACATAAACTCAAATCTCTTGAACCATGTACAGAACAAGGATACAGTGATTTAAATATATATGTGTATATACATGTATATACAAATATACATATTTATACATATATACATATTTATAAAATTATATATTTATTTATATATAAATATATATTTATATAAATATATAAAAATATATATTGCTTTACCTACTATAATCATGGTAAACATTAAGTAGGCCCAGAACTGATTTGGGTTTTTAAATTTTGAATTTTCACAAGCTCCTGATTGTCTACTAGGAAGCTGAAGCTAAAGAGTGGTAAACACATGTATCTCAGAGTGCTGAGATTTTGCATCTCAGATACACATGCTGAGTAAATTCCAAGTGATCTCTCCATTAAGATAAAGTAGGTTGGAGCTGGAGAGATGGCTCAGTTGTTAAGGGCCCTGACGGCTCTTCCAGATATCCTAAGTTCAATTCCCAGCAACCACATTGTAGCTTACTACCAACTGTAAAAGGATCTGATGCTCTCTTCTGGTATGTCTCAAGAGAGTGAGAGTGTAGTCACATACAATAAGTAAATAAATAAATAAATCTTTTATAAAAGATAAAGTAGGTTTTATATTAGTTGTATCTGCCCTAGTAATATCTAAGTATTTTTGAACTCAAACATATTTAAGGTTTGACTTTATTTTAACTCAAGCATATAAAGTTGGGATCAGATGTGGTATTCAGGAGTCGGTATATGCAATATATTTTAATTTTATAATATTTTCAACCATAGATGAACTTATCAGGATATAATCCCATGTGCATGCTGGTAAACTGCCCATGTCCTACTGGATGATCTCACATTGATGCACATATGGGCATCACTAATTAGATTTGGGATTATTAATTACAAAAAAAGGAAAAATTGACATGAAGCTTGGAAGGAGACAAGGTGGGGATCCTGAGGGAATTGGAGAAAGGTACTGGTGGATAGTTAGGATCTCTGTACATTTTATAAATGTATGAAAATTTAATGAATAAAAGCTATTGTTTTTTAAAATATATACTCCAATCAAACAGTAGCTTCTGTTTTATAATATTTTGATAATGTAAAACTGCTAGTCATATAAATTCACATTTTCAAAATTATATTTTCTATTCACTTATTTAAAATTACATTTGTGCTTTAAATTATTTAAATGTTTAGAAAACACAAAATATGTAGAATGTTATTTGCTATCTCATACATAATACTTTTCATCAAACACATCATCAGGTGTGTTTAAGCACAATATAAGTTAATTCATCTTCCTTCTTTTAACTTATAACAAACAATCTCTTAGACTACTAAGAAGGCCCTTACAGCCCCATCTAGGGATTTATCCCATCCGCAGACTCCAAACCCCTACACTATTGCTGATGCCAAGATGTTCTTTCAGACAGGAGCCTGGTATGGTTGTCCTTTGAGAGGCTCTGCCAACACCTAAGATAGATGCAGATAATCACAGCCAACCATCAGACTGAGTACTGGAACCTCAATGGAAGAGTTAGGGGAAGGACTAACATAGCTGAAGGGAATTGTAGCCCATAGGAAGAACAACAGTATCAATTAACCAGTCCCTTCAGAGCTCCCAGGGACTAAATCACTATCCAAAGAGTACACATGGAGGGACCCGTGGCTTCAGCTGCATATATAGCAACAGATTGACTTATCAGGCATCAATGGGAGAGGGGGCCCTTGGTCCTGTGGAGGCTTGGTGATGACCCAGAGAAGGGGGATGCTAGAGCAGTGAGCTGGGAGTGGGTGGGTAGGTGGGAAAAGCATGCTTTTAAAGACAAGGGGAGGGGTTTGGGTGGAGAGGATAACATGTGAAATGTAAACGAATAAAATTGTTAATGAAAAAAGACCGAAGTCTCTTTATTTAAGTTTTGTAAATATAAATGTTTACCTTGTGGTTTTTATTAATCAACATTGTGCTTTTCTCTTTGTCTGATTATAGATATTTTTTGTGAACCTTGATATTATCAATTTAAGTATATGTATTTACTCTTACAATAAATCATATTCATTGTGTTTAGTCTGCTAATATCACAGTGATTTGAATGTTGTTCAGAGATCAAAAGCTTATCTTAATATATTAAATGAAAAATTAAGACAAAACATGGACACAAGGCAAGCTCATCCTATTTTAACTAAAATATTTTAACTAAAATATTATCTTATGAAAATAAGAACAGAATTTAATATGCCAAACATTGGTCACATCTGTATTGAGAATTCTGTTATTGTTATTTTTTAACAACACAAATATTATATGAATGTTTTGTTTTAATCCCTAGTATGGGATATATGACTGCCTCATACTTCCACAACAGCTAAACTATGATTTGTCTCCTGCTCTGGCAGGGCAGTGATTTTGCCAGGTGAAGAGTATGTTTGGAATTCTGGGAACTCTTTAGAGGGTATAAAAATGCCAGTGCCCTGATAGGCTCGCGCAGGTGCCCCTATTCCTCCTCCTGCTGTGGCTGCTGCTTTCTGCGGTTTGCTGGATTGTTGGTTGGAGACATCCTGACCACAAAGATCAAACTTGCCCAAGGAACTCAACAGAAACTCTTAGTCAGCAGGAAGTACTCTAAATGAGATCAATGCTTGCTTTCTGTTTCTTTAAAAAAAAAAAAAAAAAAACCTTGATGCAATAGAATACCTAAAAAGATCCTCAGAATTAAACAAACGTTACTACTAAGCAACTGTTCTTAATTTCTGATTTCCCACTGGGTATTATACTCAATGTTGGTTATTTTTGAGATTGAGCTATTGTAATTGATTGACCATCTGGTTTTTCTGAATATTCACATTCTTCATTTGCTCTTGAGGATTATAAGTAAGTTCCTAGCATCTGTTTTAACCTTTCATGTAAACGAAAAACTAAATGAAAGCCTATGGCCAACCAAATTGTAATTATAAAAACATTATTATATTTATACTAATACTCTTTTCTCATATTTGATAATTTACTTATATGCAAATGGGCACATAATTTTATCAAGCCCATGGAAATGATTACTTATATTAAAATTATTTAACAGCAAGCACAGTTTTTGAAATTGTATATAGAAGTATTTTGGAACTTAGGGGAATCTTTTGTGGAAAAGTCCTATGGTATCTTTGTGTTCAAAATAATATCTGTTCTCATTTCATTAATATTCTCTAAAAATCTGTAAATTCTATAGCTATGGTGGGACACACTCATAATTCCACTATTGTATAGCCCAGGCAAGAGAGTTGCAAGGCTATAGTGAAAGATCTGTTTCAAAAAGAAAAACATAAATAAAAATAACTATATCAAACAAAAGTTCAAAATTGTACTTTCCTAAATGACTATTTAAATGGGAATAGCCATCTCTATTATAATAAAAATAATATATGATTTTTTCCTTCCTGGTGCTTATTTAAACTTTGGTAAAGTCATATAATATAGGTAATATTTTCATGTGAAATATACTAAAATCACAACAAATGTGAAAATACTTTATATCTCTGCAATTGTCGTGTAATGAGTGATTCAAATCTGAATTGGATCATAATTGATAAAAAGCAGCCAGAACAGTATGAGATTTCCTTTGTTCCTATTCTAACCTATGCTTTTAGCTTTCTATAGATAAGTAAATATCAAGCTATAAAAAATAATTCACCAAATAATACTGCACCAATATCATGGAATGTAATTATTTAATGCTCATATTCTTCCTTCCTCAGATAGAGATTATATATTGTGTGAAACAGCTTTACTATACAGCAATTGTTCCATTGCTCACACAGGAGAGGAACTTGATGGTTTTCAAAGCATTTAAGTATCTGGGAGGCATTATACTACCCGTGTAGTATTATTATTTTAATAAATTTCAGTGTGAGGTTACTACCTGCCTCAATGGTTTGAGTTCCCGAATAAAACACACACACAGCTTTTATATTTTAATATGCCTTAAACAGCACAATAGTTGGGCAACTGCCCACCCTCCATGCCTTTAGAATTTATCTCCCATAGATAACTCTGAGTTACTCCTTCCTAACTTCTATGTTCCATCTTCGCTGTTCTTGACCCAGTTGAGCAGTCCTCTGAGCCACTTTCTCTCGGTACCTTTACATAGTGGCTCTAATTCCTCCTGCTGCACATTCTACAGGCATAGCCTCTCTTCTCTTGTCTCCTGCACATACTCTGCATCATGGATCTCCCCCTTTCCTCCTTCCTCCTCCTCATGGTCCCAAGCCCTGGAAACCTAAATACTGCCTATCTCTCTTTTCCCCAGGTAGGAGAAGCTAGAATCTTTATTCACCAGTCAGAATTTAATAGGGGCAGGTTCCCAGAAACTAAGTGCAGATTCCAGACCTTGGGGACCTAGTACTTGGCATTACAATAACAGCAAAAGAAAACCTCAACAATCCGCTCTTTTAGTCCAATAAAAAGCTCTTTTCCTCTCAGAAATAAATTGTACACAGTTATAACAATTATGTAAATTATAAAGGATGGTATACACTTATAACATCTAGTCCAAGATATTTAGCAATTTAGATAAACTATTCTCTCATCCATCGTAACTCACTTTACAATTCTGTGTCTCAATCATGTTTGATTTCAACTTGTATTATTACCATCTGAAAACCATCTTTTTTAAAACTAAGGTCTGAAGAATGTGATGGTGGTAGGTTCTCATGTATGTTCCATGAACTCACCAGGCTAAGATTTCAGTCCCAGGCATGAAATTCCTCTAATTGAGCGGGTCTTAAAGCTAGAGGTAGGTTTTCCCTGGGTTCTATGAGCTACTGTTGCACTTTTAGGACTCTCTTCTCTTGCTGGCCATTGGTGTGGTTCAGAGACTTCACCTAGATAGGACTACTCAATACTGTTCTTCTTTGGCAGCTTATGTAGCACCTTTAGAAATTATGAAAGCTAGTCCTCGTGAGGGAAGGAGTCCTTCTAGTGAGATTCAAATCAATAACTCCAAGTCCTATCATATATTTAAATTATGTATAGAATATCTTCAAATAATTTCTTGCAATTATAAATACAGTTGCCAAACCATTCTGGGTATTTAGAGTAATAATAAACATACACAAATATGTAATATTCTATTTATTTTAAATTGTATTTGTTAATTTCGTATTTTAGAGTCTCAAGTTTGCACAGGCTATGTTAAAATCCAAAATTCTCCTGCCTTTACTGGAATGATGATATTATAGGTAGATTCCTAAATACACAGGTTACATTGGATCTTAAAATGACTACTCAGCTCCCTTCTCTTCTTTGCTCTAGTACTTTTAAATTGATTGTATCATCACACATATATTTGCTTAGTGAATTCACTTAGTTTAGGCTAAATATTTCTTAAAGTATAATAGGTACTTCTCACACAGTTCCTTGAGGAACAAATAAAACACACGTTGACATTACCACACAAATATTTTTTAGTGAACCCTCAGGTATTTATTTATGTTCATTAAATCAAGCAGCATTTTCCTCAGATATATGTTGATGCTTATTAAATATGTGCACTTTAAATTGTAGTGGGTAATATTAAATTTTTATTCCTTAGAGGTGTGAAAATCAATACAGGTTTTTGTTCTTGTAATTTTACATATGAAAAATCCAGTTAAAAACTTATTAAATGATGAACAACATCTATTGACTATTAAGTAGCTAAACTGCAAAGGGAAACACTGACTCTACATATTATTAGACACTCTCTATCTATCTGTCTATCTATCTATCTATCTATCTATCTGTCTGTCTGTCTATCTATCTATCTATTTATCTATCTATCTATCTATCTATCTATCTATCTATCTATCTATCTATCTATCTATCTCTATCTCCTTCATACACACACACACACACACAAACACACACACACAGACCAGTTTTAAGTTTCCAAAAAAGATGCATACCAAGAAAATGTTTCTTAAGTTTAGATGATAAATTTGTCAGAGTTAATGGACCAGTTCAAGCCCTTATTAATAACTGCACTCTATACTTACTGAATTTTCCTAAGTATTGCCTGAGGCTGTTCTGCTCCAGAATCCATCCTGAAAAACAAAGTATTCTTAGTTGTTAGGGACTAATATGCTCTTCTCATCTGTGACCTTCTTAGAGTTATGCAAGTTGTTATGCATTTGCTGAAATGTTACACAGATGTTACCTGTGTGATCCCCTAGGAACCACGGAATGTTTATCTCGTGCTTATCCTTATACTGCACACTACAAGAAGATGACGACAAATTAAGGGATCATTTTGATTTCATTGGATCAAGGGTGTGTCACATCAATAGGGTGTTGATGATGATAGCTTTACTGCCCCAGTAATCACCTTGTTGCCACTCCTTAATGTTACACTCCCATTTCTTTACCTAAGAATATGCAATGTACACTTTACAGTATGGTTTGTTCTCTTCACTTGAATGCACGGACCAACATAAACTACTTGGAATTCTGCTGATCTTCTTCTGAAAGTGCAAAATGCAGTATGAGAATTGTAAGCCTGAACCCTGCAGGAAGAAGTTTTCTGAACAAGAATGCATAGCTGATATGAAGTTGCTTTTTCCTTTAATACTAAATGTTCCTCTCATGTCCAGAGTTGTTTGTGTCAACAACTTTTCTCATCTCTTTACCAAATACACATTTGTTTTCATAACATTTTAACACAGGTTATCTTATCATAATCAACACTCTATCTGGTTATCACTCAAATTTGTAAATATTTTTATGCCATACCAATCCAAATATGCCCTTTTAGGCCCATGAAACGTGTTCCCTATTTCTGTGATTACTCAGTGATAATTAAACTTTCTGATGTTTTGGCACTTGTGTGTGTGTGTATGTGTGTATATGTGTGTGTGTGTGACTGGAATCATGTAAACTGTATGTATTTCCAACAGGATTTTTTTACATGACCATTCATTTAGAGTTTATTAATACGTTTTGATATTTATTCATATTTTAAACTAATGAATACCATTCTGTACTGTGCTAAATTGCCTTTATTGAGATGGCTCTTGAAGGATAGCATGTATAGGAAGTTGACTAGAAGTTGTCATATTCATTTTGTTAATTTGTGAAAGCCTAATTGCTAGGATCAATAATTTGTTAGACATCTTCTAAATTAACTGAAAAAATTTTTCATTACTATCAGAAAAAAAATCCATTTCTGGTTTCTGATTCATTGTTATCAACCTTTTGAGTGGTCTATTTAATACTTTTAACCATTCTTATTGCTATAGTATAATTAAATTTTGTTTTAACTTTCATTTCTTTGATAGTAGATTGTATTGAACATTTTTCCATAATCCTTCTTAAGCACTCTGTAATAAAGATATTTTGACATTTTATTTGATTATTCCTTTACATATTTTTGAGAATTATGAATTTGTAAAGATTATTAAAGTTATGTTTAATATGCTTTTTTTCATAATCACTCTCAATAACATTCTTGCTTTCTATTATTGCTCTTCTTCCTTTTTCCAAGCATATTCCCTATACTTGTAGTAAGTACATTTACATGTGGATTTGCATTTGAGACAGAACATGGCCTGTCTTTCTGAATCTGAATTCTTTTGCTTAGTACAATGATAGTTTCAACATTTTTTCCTTCCTTTAATTACTTTCTTAATTAAACACAATTTCAGAATATGTAAAGATTATATTTCATGTATACATTTATCTGTTGATGGGCACCTAGTCTGATTACATAACTCAGTTATTGTCAGTAGTGGCACTATGACTGTGTATGTTCAGGTATGTTCAGGTATGGCTACAGTGTGCAGACATATTCCTTAAGTACGAAATGAGAGAAAATGTGTGATAGCTATACCTTTAGTTTATGAGAAACCTTAACCCAGATTTCTGCAGAGGCTGGAATGTACATGCACAACAAAAGTGTCCAAAAGAAAAAATTATCCTTCATCCACTATTGCATTTGATGGATGTGTGTGTGTGTGTGTTTGTGTGTGTGTGTGTGAGAGAGAGAGAGAGAGAGAGAGAGAGAGAGAGAAAGAGAGAGAGAGAGAAAGAGAGAGAGAGAGAGAGAGAGAGAGAGAGGGAGAGAATTTGAGTGTACTGTATATTTTTGGTGTAATTATAACTGGAGCAAAATTTCAGTGTAGCTTCTGTATATATTTCTCAAATAGTTGAGAACACTGAACACATTTTCAGGTATTACTTGAAATTTGCACTTCATCTTGACAGAACTGATCATTCAATTATCAATTGATAACTAAGTTCTTTTTTGTTATTTTTTCAGTTCTTAAACACTAAGGATAATAATACTTTGTTCATTGACTCATTTGTACCTCAGCAGTTTTTTTGTTTTCTTTGCAGTGCAGAGATGCAAAATTATCTCTCAGTTTTTGCTATTATTTCCTCATATTCTGAGTCCTGTTCAGAAAGTCCTGACCTCTATTTATATCTTGAAAGATTTTTGTCATTATTTTTCCCTTCAGAAATTCAAATTTTAAAGCATTTGTTCTATTTTGAACCTATTTTCTTGCAGACATATGGACAGAGGTCTTCAATGCATAGAAATGCACATCATCCAGCAATGTTTATTGGTCAGGCTCATGTTTTCTCACCCAATTTTTTTGGTACTTTATCAAGAATAAGATGCATATAACTTAATGAGAATATTTGAGAATCATTCATTCTATTTTGTAAGTCTATGTGCCTATATTTGTGCCAGTGCATGCTGCATACATTGGTGCAAATCCGCTATATAATTTGAAATCAAGTATTGTGATACAATCAACATTGCTATTTTTACTAACCACTACTTTGTCAGTTTCACATTTGTTCCTCAAATGGTTGAGAATACTGAACACATATTCAGGTATTGAAATTTAAACTTCATCTTGAGAGAACTGACCATTCAATTATCAATTGATAACAAAGTTCTTTTTTTTTGTTATTTTTCAAGTTTTTACACCCATGCCAATATATGATATTTTTATATGCATCATAGATTTAGAATTAATGGGGATTAGATACATTTAATTAAGTAATTTTACTGTATTATTTCTGCTGAGCAACAATTAATTTTGTATTTTTACTTTATCCTATCACTTTATTGAAAGGGTTTATCATGTGTAAGAGTTTTATAGTGCACCCATTATTGGCTTTTTTGTTTGTTTGTTTGTTTTTCGAGACAGAGTTTATATTTACAATTATTACATTATGTATGTATAGTTGTATAAATTGAAAAACCTTGAATTTCTATAAATAATTTACTTTAATCATTGTATATATTGTTTTCAATGTGCTGTTGAATTCAATATTTAAGTATTATATTGAGGAAACCAGCATGAATGTTTATCAGGCTAAAGAGTCTATAGTTCTGTTTTCTCTTGTATCATTCATTTCTATAAGTATCCTGCTAAATTGGTTTTATACAATGAGTTATAAATAACCTTCCCCTTTTGGCTTCATTGACTGATTATGGAATGTCGTTGTTTAAACAACTGCTAAAGTTTAACAATGAGCGACTTATAAAGATAGCTCAATGTTTAAGAATACTTACTACTTGTTCAAAGACCCTGATTTCAGTTCCCACGACCCACACCAGGTGTCTGACAACTGCTTCTAACTTCACCTCCAGGGATTTATTTACCTATTTTATTTTATTTGTCTTATATCTAACAAGTTGCATGTATACATCATATGGGTTTCTAGTCTCCAGGGAGGCAACAAGGCAGCTGTAGATTGCCTGAAACTGGAGTAACAGACCATTGGGAAACAACAACATTGTTTCCTAGGAACCAAGCCTGCAACCTATGTGAAAACATTTTATACTTCAGGCTCCTATAAAAACATCAGTTGTTAAAATACTTAATAGTTAGTCTTTCCATTTCTGGGCTTTTGCCTTGGAAGAAAGTCTCTATTATTGTTTCAGTTTCATCTCTTCTTATGGTTTTATTTATTTTGCTGATATCAGCACACTTCTATGTGCTACACAATATGTATCTTAAAATTTTCCTGTTCTTGGGCTGGAATAATGACTGAGAACAAAAGATCAGTAACTGTTATTCCAGAGTATTCAGATTCCATATCCTGAGGACACATGGCAACTCACAACTATCAGTAACTCCATTTCAGGTGAACTGCTAACCTCTTCTGGGCTCTGCAGGCTCAAAATACATATGTCACATAGACAGATGTGCAGACAAACAATGAATGTAAAGTAAAATTGAATTTAAATTACTAACTGTTTTATATTCTTTAAGAAAGTTATTTTCTTAGAATGTCAGGTTTTTTAAAATTATTTCATAATGGTCAGTTCTTTTCATTGTGGATTTATTCCGTTTAACCTCATTCTTGTTTTCTCGCTTTATATTTGTCAATTGTGTTTGACTTACATGGTCTAACTTTTTGTGTTTTGATTCTTTACATTATTTTTATTCTTCAGTCCATAATTTCTACCTTAACTATTAGTGTTTGTATTTATCTAATAAGATTGATTATTCTATGTTTTTGTTTTCCATTTTTTGTTTTTCTTTTTTATTGGCTATTTGATTTATTTACACTAAATATTACCCCTCTTCCCAGTTTCCCCTCCATAAGCCCCCTAACCACCCCCTCCCCACTGCTGCTATGGAGGTGCCCCCACCCACTCACCTATTCACTCCTCATGGCTCTAGCATTCCCTTCCCTGGGTCTAAGACATTCAGGTATGTGATGAAAATAATTATTTGTGATTTAAAAAAAAATACACAGAAAATCATAGCTATAAACTTCACTGGAAGAAGTGCTTTTAGTCCTTCTAGATATATTCAATTTCCATCTTCCTAAGAAATATTTAATTTATTCTTTTGTTCCCTGGGGTTTTGTTTAGGCTACATTTTGTTTTATGTCTGCTGTCATTTAATATCTGTGTTTTCATTATGTATTAAGATGCATTCTGTGGCTAAGCTTCAGATTGGGAGGCCTGAAGAACAGTGCCTGTACCCACTGAGCCATGTCACTGGTGTCTAAAAGGTTTGTACCCACTGAGCCACTCACTGGTGTCTCAAAGGTTTGGAATTACTGCTGCCACTTTTCCCGTTCTTAGTGCATGTTCACATTAGAAGTTTAATACTTAATCTCAGTTTGGAAATATATGTTTTTAATTAATTTTAATCTAGGATCTAGATCAAGTGAAATCAAATCTTGTAGTATTTCTAGACTTTCATGCCCTTTAAGCATCACTTTCAAACTAAGAATGTGTGGATTGCAATTTTCCATATTCAGATTTAAACAATTTTCTTATTGTATAGGTTCCCTTTCTGTGTTTCAATCTCACTTTGTATATTTCTTGGTTTCAAATAAATGCTTCTTATTCTTCAATCTCCTCTTCTTTATTACATAACCCATGCCTTTCCAGTGGCTTTCTCACTATTTGTAATACATCAGGAAGGGCAGTCCCCGTCGTCCTTCAGCAGAATCCCGAAGGTCCACAACACTAAAGAACTCTCCTTGTTCCTCATCGCATCAGCACAGTATTCAGCCATTTACTTTACTTTTCCAAAGGCTGGAACAAACAGGTACAGAAATCCGTCTCAGTACATGAGCACAATGTACTATTGAAGTACATGTTCCAATATGAGAACTGTAAAATTAGATGCTTCATTTTAATTATGCAGTTTTAGTATGAAAAGGAGAATGTTCTTAAATCATTGATTCGTGGTGTTTTTATTGCACCAAATGATATAAAATAATTTGCCTTATTTGTTTTGATTATGGCACAGAGAAGTGCCTTAAAATAACTGAGAATTTCCAGTATGTAATTTTAAAAGCTTTGTGTTTACATGAACAAGAAGAAATGAAATGAAGTTCCATATCATTTCACCTTCATTGATTTAAACAAATAAAATATTTCATTTTAATTCATATAACACCTTATTTTTTCTTAATGTAAATGAAAGAAAGATATCTTCCATTACCTTCACATTTTTTTTTCTAAAAGGGAATTGAAATTCCTTATGTTGAATGTGTATTGGTTATTCTTGATTGTCAAACTCATGGAGTTTATAATGAAAATAGAATGTCTCTGAGAAAATCTGTAGGTTAGTGTGATTGATATTCTATGGTTTGGTGGCATCAACTGAAAAGAAAGAGAGAGTGAGCTCACCACCAGTGTTCATCTCTCCTGACTATAAATGCAATGTAACCAACTGCCTCACTCTCCTACTGTCTTGGTTCCCATAGTGTCAGGTCAGTAACCTCAAACTCTGGGTGAAGATAAACCTCTTTTTCTATATATTACTTTTGTCAGGTGTTTTCAAATAGCAACAAGAAAGTAACTAAAGTAGATAGACTATAGATAACAAACTTCATGAGTATTTGATAATATAATAAAACCTTTATTCTTCCTGAACATTTAAATAATAATATTACTTGTTACAAAATTGCTGTTGTAATTTATATTTCTATTTTTTCTTTAGACATATCTACTGTTCCCATATTCTTGTTACATAGACTCTGAGAGAATGTTGATATAATTCTTTTACTTTCTTCATTAGATAATTCTCTTCATTAGATAGGAAACCATCCTCTTTTTTTCTTTTGGAATGACATATTTTATTTTACATTTTTTAATAATACAAATATTATGTGTCTATACTCATTTTCATTGTAATTTGTTTTAATGTTCTCTAAGATTTTGAGAGCTATGGTTTGGTAACCAATATTTGTGAGGCTCCTCTGTGATGTGTTTTGATGAAGAACTGTGACATAAGAAGAATTCCTGAAAAATCTTATGTGCTTTTTGTGTTTATATGTGTTTTTGAAAGACTAGTATTTCCATTTCTACCCCTCAGTCTCAAATAGCTTCCTGGAACTTTTCAACTACAGTTTTAGTGTTTCATGTTGCCTTTGTCAAGTGATAGTATTTGGAGGTGAAATAAAGAAATACCTACTCACCCTATATAGGGAACTGCTGAGATATGTTATTAATGATACTACCAAACTCCAACTTTGGGATCAATGAGTTTGTTGAGGTTACTTACTTTACTGTGGAAGAAAAAGATACAGGAGCATGGATGACTTAAAAGCACCCAGTACTGCTGATAATGGACATTATTTGGAACACTAGAGCTCGCTGCCTGATTTATAGTTAGTTCAACAAGTTGAAGAATCTACTAATCTCACCAAACCAAACTGCTTAACAAGCTTGGGATATTAGGTTTTAGGGACTTCCTGAGATTTCTGTGTTGTTTATATCCTGAAATTTAATGAGTTTTCTTTTAGATATCCCTAGGCTTGGTGAGTATCAGTCTGCAATAGAATGCTTGAACTTGGAGAAATCATTAAATAGCAGTGGTTCATAGTAAGCTACTACCCCTAAACTTCTGCTCTAAGTAGTCAGCGAATCCTCACATTCTCCTGGCTTTCACTTTTCCAGGGTGGCATATGTCTTGTTTCTCTAATTCTCCAATTTACCTAAGAAGAGATGTTGATTATTTTCCTTAATCCAGACTGGACTACTTTGGTTATATTGAGGATTATTTTAAAGCATTTTATGTTTTTAACTAGAAATTAAAGTCTCTTTCCATTTTAAATCTGTAAATTAGAATTCTCTCCAGTCAAAAACTTGCTGGAGGGTTTACTTTAAAATACCTGGTGATATGAGTGTCTCTACTTCGTGTTTTGATAAGAACACTTACATTCTGTCATTGTCTTTGAAAGAAAAATTTTCCAGGTTTATGTTCCTTATTCGACAGAAATTTCATCTTCTACATACTGAACTAGTTACCCACTTCCTTCTAGATGCAGCTGTTTATGATAAGCTCTCCTCTGTTTTCGGAGGAATCCATTTGTTAATATGTATCTGTTTGTATCTTGATGCTTTCACAACTTGCTCCATTCTTTGATATTTTGTATCTTTATTCAGTGATGTGTCTGTATATGTTTCTGTGTGACTACCATAGATGAATTCTTATGGTCCTCTTAAATATCTGTAAGTTAGCAATTTGCATCAAAGTGGAGAAGTATAAATCTATTACTTCCTGCAGTTTTATTTCTACTTTTCTTTGCAGAGATATGTAAAGTGAAGCCTTTGTGTCTGGCTTTGAGTGAAATATTTAAACAAAGCCTTTGCTGTGTTTGGGTTAATCAGTAGAAGCTGAGAAAATGTTTTGAGACTGAACCTTGAAGAAATGTTGCCTCGCTGGAAAGTCTGCATTTGGTACTATGTGAGAGCTTGCAGCTGCACAAACCTTGGTCCTAAGATGGTTCTGACAAACTTGGAGTTTTTAGATGTGATTAAGGCTAGTCATGGTCAAAAGGGACAGAGATTTGTAGGGGTTGTCTGCTCCCTTGGGTATCAAGTGCAAGATAACTTTGGTAGTTGGAACATTTCCCAGCCTCAATTAATTTTGTGTAATGATTGAATAAAAGTAAATGGAGTGAAGTAGTCAGGGTCACTGTTTTTTACAGGAAGGCTAAACCCCACTGATCCTTCAGAAAATGAAGGCTGGTTAGCTTCTATCTCTACTGCAACACGTATGATTAACATCAAACAATATTTCTTTCTCTTTGTTCCTACATAATTTGTAGGTTTTTTGATACACCTAACCATCTGTATATTATTCAAAGTGTTTGGGATCAGGTGTGGTGTGGTGTGGTGCACTGCGTGAATTCATGTGCGTGTGCATATGTGGGTGTGTTTGTGTGTGTATGTGTGAGTGTGTGTGTGATTGTATTTCAGGTATATATCACATCTTTGATAATAGGACAAAAGGGTAAAAAAGAGAGAGAAAGAAAAGAAAAAGAAAAAAGAGAGTTTCTGTTACAAGTCTGAAAACAACTTATAGGTCAACATCTAAAGTCAATAGATTAAAGAATTTTACACTATTTTTAACTATTATAGTTTTCAATATGATGTCAACACTTCTTTTTTGCTTGAATTTAGCTTATTTTTAGTCTTTACTGATCTATTTAGTAGATCACTGATATGATTTTTATCACCTCATATGTAATATTAAGTGCTTTCAGCAAACCTTTGTCTTTTAGCCATTTTCACCTTCATTTTAATTTATTAAAATGTTTTAACCAAAGATTTTTATAATTCATTATTGAAGATATTAAATTTTATCTGTGAGACAACATTGTATAAGAATTTCTACATCTTTAATCATAGCTCATTTTAAATTTGTAAAAAAAGTAAAGCTTACAACAGTCTCATTTAAAATTTGTATTTGTTTATATTTATGAAGGGGACATAGACTTTCATGATTAGCCTACTTGCCTGCCTTGTGTATGTGTGTGTGTGTGTGTGAGAAAGAGAGAGAGAGAGAGAGAGAGAGAGAGAGAGAGAGAGAGAGAGAGACAGACAGACAGACAGACAGACAGACAGACAGACGAGAGATGATAGATGCAATATTACACCTACTCTCTATTCTAATGCAATATATTAGTGTTGCTGGCTTGTATAGTGACTGTCAGAAATATTTCAGTTACTTTTTCCCCTCTTTGTGCAGACTGTGATGATGATCCTTCAGTGTTTCAGTAGAAAAGCAATAGTTAATACAGTTCATTCTGACTCTCAATTTTCCTGGCCACATCTGGATCCCATGTTTCCCTAATTGCTATGGGATTCCTTTTGCTGATTTCAATACTGTCTTATGATACTAACTGATCCAGTTAAACCAAAATTCTTTGTGAATGAAGATTTGAGGTGTAAGTTTGAGATTTGTTTACAATTTAAATGTTCCAGTTACCACCTTGCTGCTTCCTGGTGAATCTAGCAGGTTACGTTCCTTACCAGTACAGACACCAACTTTTCCTAATATTTTACTTTTCTTTTTTTTCCAGAACCCTACTTGTTCTTTACCTCATTTTCTAACTTTAATTTCACTTGCTATATCAAATAAAGTAATATTAGGTTGACATCACAAGTTTGTAGTTTTATAATGAACTTCTGAGTCTGAGTAAATATCTCAAGAATTCCAGAACAGAATTGTAAGTCAATAACTCTTTCTTTCCCAAAGCCATATTTCCCTAGTACAGAGTAATGGGAGACATAAGCTTCTCTTCTTATTTTTGCATAGCTCAATTCATCCATCAAGAAATCTGTTTTTTAAATGAATGTCCAGTCTTCTAGTGCTGCCAATAAAATAAATGTTCATGTTATAACTTGTTTCAAAAGAAACAAGCATTAAAACATCTGGAATCTGTATAGGACTACAATATATAGCTATAGAGAATAAGATATTCTAGAGACCTGTCTATGTAGGAAATTGAGCATAAAGGAAGGAATATGGTTTTACTCTATATTCATAGCACTGTGGCAGGGAATTCTTATCCTCCTTATTTGGGTGTGAAGAAATGGAATTTGCTATTATAAATAAGGCTGCTATGAACATGTTGGAGCATGTGTCCTTCTTACATGTTGCAGTCTCTTTTGGGTATATGCCCAGGAGTGGTATAGCTGGG
>NW_022196896.1:55569160-55582750 GCF_008632895.1 Mastomys coucha | reverse complement strand
TTGTTTTTTGGAGGGGAAACTGGGAATGGAGAAATTTACATGTAAATAAAGAAAATATCTAATATAAAAAAAAAAGAAATGGAATTTGTTTATACTTTCTTCCTTCACACCTCATTACTTTAAGTGTTCTTTCTGACCTCTATTTACATATAACATCTTCTGGAGCTTTTGCTTTGTTTTTCAGTCATTGTCACCAACAGTAATTGCTTCAATGGAAATGTAGCTCATGGATGTTTTCATGCATCTACTGATATTTTAATTTTTATTTCTACAAGAAATGATTCAATACGCAAAGACTACATTGTGATTTCAACTACATGTTATTCTAGAAAAATTAAAGCTAAAAAGATAGTCAAATTACCACTATCAGGATTTGAAGAGAAATAAAAAAAATGAAAGACAAAAATATTTAATAATTATATGTATGAATCAATATTTAACACTTATGTGTATGAGAATTTCATTTTCTGTGTACATCTGTGTACTGTGTGAATACTGGGTGTCTTCAGAAGTCAGAAAAGGCAAGGGATCTCCTAGAACTGGAGTTATGTAAGGTTGCAACTATGTGGATATTAGTGATGGAAATGGGTCCTCTACAAGAATGAGTGATCCTAGTTGCTGACCCATCCCTTTGGCCCTAAAAGAGACTATTTCAGACTGTGAAATCTTCATGACATTACAATGATGGATACAGGCCATTTTATATTTGTCCAAATCCTAAAGAAGCAACATTTATGGGTTATGATGGTGATACTTCAGTATAGGTGCAACATCTATAAGAAATTCATCATTGTTTAGGGAACTGTGGAGATGAGGTGGAATATCCTTGAATGGAGGCAAGGAAAGAAATTTGCTATCAATCTAAAGCTTTTCCAATTAATGAGACCATGTAAAATCTACTTAGCAAATGCTATGATTCAAATGCACGACCAGACTAAAACCATCTTATAACTCTGAGCAAGTACTATGATTTTAACTACAATACTCATATGCTTAAACATAAACTTTTCAATGATATCCTAAAATTCGTGTGTGTATGTGTTATGAAGAATAATCTCATTCACATGGCATATGCACCACTTAATATACTGATTTCTGACTAAATGTGATAGTTCATCCTTCATGATTGATCTTATACCCTGCAGTATGTCATGATCATATTCTCTTTGGCCCATTTTGCATGATGTATTCCCTTATTGGGACATATGTACATAATTTTTGTGAACAATTTTGAGATTCCTTCTCAGTCTCACAGAGAAGACCTCAAGTTTTTCTGTTTAGCGCAGCTTCTCTGAGATAGATATCTACTTTCCTTATAAAATGCAGACTTAACCAACGAAAAAGTTAGCTACTAGAGAGTATAGGCAATTATCTTTGTAAATCTGACATCTAAAGTATACCTTAGTACACTGAAAACATTGCAAAGGAAGGTAGTCTAGCTGCACATATCTGGGAGTGTGTGCATGGGCATATGGCATATGAATGTATCCATAAAGGACAAAGGCCAACCTCATCCATCCTGCCCCAGGTATTATATACCTTGTTTTGTGATCAGGGTCTCTTGCTGAAATCTGGGGCTTAATGGTTAGGCTAAACTCTCTTGGCAGAAAGCCCCAGAAATTCTGGTTTCTGCTACTCCATGACTAGATTTACAAGGATTAGCCACCATATAAAACTTCACTGAGGTAAACTTTAGTCCTCATACTTGCCTTGTAAGCCCTATACACACTATATACTGAGCCTTTTCTCTAGCACCAAAACTATTTAATTTTTGGAGACAATATCATACCCTTAAGGCAAATACTGTTCATGTCACATCTATAACTGCAATATTATATCTTCAGAACTTGTTTACTTACTGAGGCAATTTTGTTCTTTTCATTTTTGGATGTTTATCATTAAATTTTAGGTGAGGTATTATTAATATGTAAATAAATAAACAAACAAAGAAACCTTTAAGTATTTTTCTTTTGAGGTCTAATAACACAACCAAGATAAAATTTGAAGTCATATAAGAAGAATCTCCTCTTGAATTTTAACTTATATATTATTTGTACTGAGTGACAAATGAATGACTATCATGATTTTGTTCTTTAAACAATTAATGTGGTTCTATAAAGAGTTACATTAGCTGTAACTAAGAGGTCAATGTAAGAGTTTGATCAAATGACATATTCCTTGTGGTTTTAAAGTACTCAGTGCATGATAGTATTTATGAGGACTGTGCATTCCATTCAGGCTTCTGATACCTAAGTGTCAGGCAGTCTGTGTTCATGATTCTTAAAGGACTCAGCCATACAACTTCTTGAAGGATTTTTCACAAATTGGTATTTACCCCAATGATAATTTCATATGCAAAGACATGCTCCTGAGTCTTCAAATATTTACTAACTCTTAAGGAAATGGCATCTTGTAAATATATGACAATGTTATGTCTTACACATATTTAAATAATTATATTTCTACAATAATAAATCTGATAAATATATAAATAAATAAATAGACAATAAACAAGATACACTATAAACAGAGATTATGAAAGCCAGAAGGGCCCACTCAGAAGTCACGCAGACTATAAGAGAACACAAATGCAAGTATAGGCTACTATACCCAGTAAAACTCTCAATAAACATAGATGGAGAAACTATAATATTCCAGAACAAAACCAAATTTAAACAGTATCAATCTAACAATCCAACCCTACAGAAGATCCTAGAAGGAAAACTCCAACACACAAAAGGAACCTGCACCAAAGAAATGACAAGATATTAAGAATCTTACAACAAATTCAAAAGGAAAGAGCCACAAACACATAAAGTGACATACAAAGGCAAACAGATCAGGAACCAACAGTCATCTCTCTTTAGTATCTGTCAATATTAATGGACTCAACTCACCAATAAAAAGACATAATCTAACAGACTGGATATGCAAAAAAATATTTGCTGCATACAAGAAACACAACTCAATAACAAAGACAGACACTATCTTAGATTAAAAGTGTGGAAAAAGGACTTCCAAGTAGCAAAGAAGAAATAAAAGTATCACTGTTTGTAGATGATATAATAGTATATATAAGCAAACCCAAATATTCTACAAGAGAACTTCTCCAGCTGATAAACAACTTCAGCAAAGTGGCCAGACATAAAATTAACTCAAATAAATCAGTAACCTTCCTTTATACAAGTGGTACACAGGCTGAGAATGAAATTAGGGAAACAACTCCTTTCATAATATCCACAAGTTATATAAAATACCTTGGGATACATCTAACCAAACAAGTGAAAAACCTGTAACTTTAATAACTTTAAGTCTCTCAAGAAAGAAATCAAAGATCTCAGAAAATGGAGAGATCTCCATGTTCATGGATTGACAGAATTAATATAGTAAAAATCGCTATGCTATCCTATGCAATTTACAAATTCAGTGCAATTCCAGTCAAAATCCCAACACAATTCTTCAAAGACATGGAAAAAGCAATTCTCAAATTCATCTGGAAAGGCAAAGATCCTCAAAGAGCCAAAAAAACAAAAAACAAAAAAAAAACAAAAAAACAAAAACAAACAAACAAACAAACAAAAACCTTAACAATAAAAGAATATCTGGGAGAATCATCATCCCTGACCTCAAGTGATACTATAGAGCAATAGTTATAAAAACTGCATGATATTGGTACAGAGCCAAACATGTTGATCAATGGAATAGAATTGAAGACTCAGAAATCAAACCACACACTTAAGGACACTTGATCTCTGACAAAGAAGCCAAAAATATACAATGGAATAAAAGAAAGCATCTTCAATAAATGTTGCTAGTCTAACTTGCTCTCTGTAGAAAAATTAAAACAGACCCATATTTGTCACCTTGCACAAAGCTCAAGTCCAAGTTGATCAAGGTCCTCAACATGAAACCAGATACACTGAATCTAAAAAAAAGAGAAAGTTAGTTGGACAGTGGTAGTCCACATCTTTAATCCTACCACTTGGGAGGCAGAGACAAGTGGATTTCTGAGTTCAAGGCCAGCCTGAGTTCTAGCACAGTCAGGACTTCACAGAGAAACCCTGTCTCAAAAAACTTAAAAAAAAAAAAAAAAAAAGAGAAAATGAAAAGGGACCTTGAACTAAATGGCACAGGGGGAAACTTCCTAAACAGATCTCCAATAGGTCATGCTCTAATACCAAGAATTGAAAATGGAACCCATGAAGCTGGAAAGCTTCTGTAAGGCAAAGGAAATAGTAAGACAAATTGGTAACTTACAGATTGGGAAAAATTCTTCATTAACCCCACATCTGATAGAGGGCTAATATCTAACTCAACAAGCTAACCACCAAAAAATAAACAAACCAATTAAAAATCGGGTATAGAACTAAACCAAGAATTCAAAACAGGAATCTCAATGGCTGAGAAGCACCTCAATAAATGTTCAAGTCCTTAGTGATCAGAGAAATGCAAATCAAAATGACTCTGAAATTCCACCTTTCATCAATCAGAATGGCTAAGATCAAAACCTCAGGTGACAATACATGTTGGCTAGAGTGTGGAGAAGGAGGAACACTCCTTCATTGCTGGTCTGATTGCAAACTGGTAAAGCCACTCTGGAAATCAATCTAGAGGTTCCTCAGAAAACTGGAAATAGATCTACTTGAAGACCCAGCTATACCACTTTTTTGAATATACCACATTATGCCCCACCAAGCCAGAGGAGCATGTGTTTCATTATGGTCATAGTGGCTTTATTTGTGATAGCCAAAAGCTGGAAACAATTAGATGTCCCACAACAGAAGAATGGATACTGAAATGAATGTGTTTCATTTACACATTAGAATACTATTCAGCTCTTAAGAACTAGGACATCCTGAGTTTTGCAGGAAAATGAATGGAACTAGAAAATATCATCCTGAGTGAGGTAATTCAGACCCAAGGCCAACAAGCTGAAGGGCCCATGTGAGGACTCCTCAGACCCACTTGGGAAGAAGAAGACAGAAATCACAACTGGGGAAGGAGGGAGGGACCTGGGAGGGAAAGTAGACAGGGGTGAGTAGGGAGAGGGGAACCTGATCTTGTTTTGGGTGAGGGAAAAGGACTAATGCCCTGAGGGCCAGCAACAAGAATTTAAACAGGGAACCTCAGGAGGTAGGAGGTTGGAGAAATCATCCAGAATGTACCAGAGACCTGGGAGTTGAGAGACTCTTAGGACTCAAAGTGAGGGACCATATACGAAATGCTCAACAGTAGGGAGAGAGAACTTACAGAGCCCATCTCCAACAGGAAGACAGGGCATCAAATGAGGGAGGGGTTGCTATCCCACAGTCACAACTCTGACCCATAATTGTTCCTGTTTGGAAAAAAACTACAGGGATAGAAATGGAGAGGAGTCTGAGGAAAAGAAGGTCCAGCAACAGGCCCAAATTGGGATCCAGCTCAAGGGAAGGTCCCAAGGCTTGACATTATTACTGAGGCTATGGAGCACTCACAAACATGGACATACAATCACCACACTCCAGAAGACCCAACAAGCAGCTGAAAGAGTCAGATGCAGATATTTACATCCAACCAATGCACAGAAGCTGCTGTCCCTGTGGTTGAATTAGAGAAAGGCTGAAAGAAGCTGAGGAGGAGCTGTCACAATTAATCTGGACCCCTGAGATCTCTCAAACACAGGACCACCAAACAGGCAGCTTATGCTAGCTGAAATAAGGCCCCCAATAGCAGAGGACTGCCACATCTGTGTTCAATCAGAGATGATGCGCCTAACCCTCAAGATACTGGGGGACCCAGGGAGTTTAGAGGCCAGGTGGGGTGGGGTTTGGAGGATGGGAACATTCTCATAGAGACATGAAGGTGGGAAGGAGGTATGGGATGTGGAACAGTAGAAGGGTGGACAGGTGGCACGGAGAATAAAATATGGTGTGTAATAAAGAAATAAAAAAGAAGAAAGAAAAAAAAGACCTCATGAAAGTGGACACCTTCTATAAAGCAAAGGACACTGTCAATAGGACAAACCTGCAATCTACAAATTGGGGAAAAAAAATCTTCACTAACTCCACATAGAAGGCTAATATCCAAAATATATAAAGAACTCAAGGAGTTAACCAGTAAAAAAAAAACCAAACAACCCAATCAAAAAATAAAGTATTGAACCAAACAGAAAATTGACTACAGAGGAATCTAGAAGGACTGAGATGTACTTAAAGAAATACTCAACGTCCTTAGTCATCAGGGAAATGCAAATCAAAATGACTCTGAGATTTCACCTTACACCAATCAGAATGGCTAAAATAAAAAATCCAAGCAACAGCACATGTTGGCTAGGATGTGGAGAAAGGGAACACTCCTCCATTGCTTGTGGGATTGCAAACTGGTACAACCACTCTGGAAATCAAACCAGAGGTTCCTCAGAAAATTGGAAATAGATCTACCTGAAGACCCAGTAATACCACTTTTAGGAATACACCCAAAAGATGCCCCACCAAGCCACAGGAGTACATGTTCCACTATGTTCAAAGCAGCTTTTTTTGCGATAATCAGAAACTGCAACCAACATACACGTCCCATGACAGAAAAATGGATACCGAAAATGTGGTTCATTTAAACAATGAAACACTACTCAGATATTAAGAAGGAGGACAACCTGAGTTTTTCAAGCAAATGGGTGGAACTAGAAAATATAATCCTCATAGAAGCAGGGGGATGGAAGGTAGGATAGGGGAGTTTCCAGGAGGGGGGTTGTGAAAGGGGATAATGTAATAATATAATCCTGAGTGAGGTAACTTAGACCAAAAAAGACATGTATGATATATGCTCACTAATAAGTGGATATTAGCCAAAAAAGTACTGAATTTCCAGGACACAATCAACAGAACTCAAAAAGATTAACAAGCTGAATGGGCCTAATGAGGATGCTTTAATCCCACTTGGGAGGGAGAAGAAAGCAATTATGGAGGGCAGAGCTAGGGAGGGACCTCAGTGGGAGAAGAGACAGGAAGAGGAAGGTAGGAAGATGATCAGGTATTGGGGGGGGGGAGAGGAGTGAAACTCTGAGACCCAGCAGGAAGAATGTAAAAAGGCAACTTTGGGAGGTAGGATGTGAGGGACCCTTTAGAATCTACCAGAGACCTGGGAGGTAAGAGACTCTCAAGACTCAAAGAGAAAGATCTTGAATGAAGTGCTCTATAGTGGAGAGGGGGAGCCGCTTGTAGAGTCCACCTCCGGTAGAGCAAAAGAATATCAAGGAGAGGAATGGAGTTGCAATCCCATAGTGAAAAGCTGTGATCCATAACTGCTCCTGTCTGAAGGAACTGCAGGGACAAAAATGGAGAAGAGCCTGAGAGAAAAAAGGTCCAGTGACAGGCCCAAATTGGGATCCAGTTCAAGGAGAGGACCCAGGGTCTGACTCTGTTACTGATGTTGTGTGGTGTGTTTGTGTGGGCCTCTCTGTCTGCTGAGGCTTGGGGCTCTGCCACTGATACCTGAGTCTCTCTCTCTGAAGCTGATGGCTGAGGCTTTCCTCTGCTGATGCCTGAGGCTCTGTTTTTGAGGCCTGGAGCTGCTCGGCGCATTAGTTAGTTAAAAGGAGGCAATGCATAAGTAAGATATTTTATTATAGGAAAGAGAAAATAGGCTGGTCATGTAGAGAGAAAGAAAGGAGAGGAAGGAGAGGAGAAGAGAAGGAGACAGAGAGAGAAAGGAAAGAAAGGAAGCAAGATAGCAAGTAGGTAAGAGAGAGGAAGAAGGCAAGAGAACAAAGAGCAGAAGAGAGGAAGAAGGCAAGAGAACAAAGAGCAGAAGAGAGGAAGAAGGCAAGAGAGAGAAGAGGGGATGCACTTATATTGTGTGAGGCATGGCTATCTGTCTGTGGGGCAGGCCATACCTGGCTGTGGGAGTAGGGTCCAGCTAGAATGCTGGGAGCTTGGGGCATTGTCTACCTGAAAGAGCACACATCTCCTGCGAGGGCAGCAGTGACAGGTTGGTACTGAAACAGTAGCCAAGGACTCAGGAGTTATGGTCGAACACCTTCCTTCTCTTATAGGCAGAGATATTACCAACTGGATCACCGGGGTTCAGACCTATCACTCGACTGGACCTAGGTTTCCTGAACAGACCTCTGCCCTACATGATTGTAGACAGGAGCCTAAGATGGCTGCCCTCTGAGAGGCCCAACAAGCAATTGAAAGAGTCAGATGCAGATACTAGCACCCAAACAGTGGAAAGAAGATGGGGATCCCTGTGGTTGAATTGGGAAAAAGCTTGAAGAAGCTGAGGAGGAGGGTGACCCCATGGGAAGACCAGTAGTCTCAACTGACTTGGAACCCAGAGATCTCTCAGATACTGAGTCACCAACCAGTCAACATACACCCGCTGATATGAGGTCCCAGTCACATATACAGAAAGGACTGCCTGCTTTGGCCTCAGTGAGAGAAGATGTTCCTAATCCTCGAGAGACTTGAGATCCCAGGGAGTGGGCAGGTATGGTGGGGTAGGGGTAGGGCTAGGGACATACTCTTGGAGATGGCATGGGGTGCGGAAGAGGTATGAGATGCAGTGAGGTCGGGGGGGGGGGGTGCAGACTTGTTTGTAAAAAAGGACTAATTAATAAAGTTGTTTTAAAAAGCCTGTAAAGTAAAATCTAACATAAACTACTGTCAAAGTTTTAAATGAGGGAAGAATAATGGAGTAGAAAGGATGAGTCTACTTTGCTTTTTAAAAATGTTATAGAAATTAATCTCTAGCTTGCAGGATCAACATTCAAGCCTGGAGACTTGAGAGTTTACATCCATAATCCCACATAGACATGAAAGGTGAGAATGGACACCACAACGTTGTTCATGCGTGCAATGATAGGTGTGCACACACAGATTCAGCACAGCAGGGCTCTACACGCAGATTGATGTGTGCATACAGAAATGGTAAGTTTTGTCTGAAAATTAATATCATATGAAATTTGGGCAATTTCTGGAAGTTTCAAAAATTCCAAAATTATAATAATATTTCTGAGACTTGACTTATCATTAAGGAAAGAGTCTTAATAATATTGCTTTAATTAAATACTATATCTGATAGAAATAATTTCTGTCTAAAGTTTTAATACTATACAAAATTTGATGTCAAAATAGTTGTGATTATTATGGTTGCTACTTAACTGAAATAGGTTAAAATTATATCTTTTCATTATTTATTATTATAGATCCATGAATGGGCCAACCCAATAATAGAAGAGAGTTAGCTTGGATTGCAACTCATCACTTTAAAAATAGATGGTAAACATCACTATTGTATTCTCTGCTGATGATAATTCATATTTGTACAATCTACTTGGTTTAAATTCCAGCCCAAATATATAAATCTAAAGCTTTTACTCACATGGGTTTAAAAAGTTTTCATATTTTTCTGATATGTTTTAGAAATGGTCCTGGGGAGCATTGACTATTTTTATTATATTAATGATACTCTTGAACATAATAGCATTGTTTTCAATGTTCCATAAAATATGGTTGCCTTTAGTTAATAAATAACAATGTAGTGTCCTTTTGTTTCCAAGGATGACAGAAGTTAAATCAGAGAATACAGAGAAGACAACAGATGATTTAAGGACTAGCGGGATGGCTCAGTTGTTAAATTGCCTTGTGTACAAACATGAAAACCTAAGTTTGGATCCTTAGCACCTACAAAAGCTGGTCATAGAGTTATTCCTTCTTTTTTTTTTATTAGACATTTTCTTTATTTACATGTAAATTTCTCCTTTCCCAGTTTCCCCTCTGAAAAACAAACAAACAAACAAAAACAACAAAAACAAACCCCTGTTGCCTCCCCCTCCCTATGCCTGCCACCCCACCCTCTCCCACTTTTTGGCCCTGGCATTTCCCTACACTGGGGCACAGAACCTTCACAGGGCCGAGGTCCTCTCGTCCTATTGATGATTGAATTTGCAATCCTCTACTATACACATGCTGCCAGAACAATAAGACCCACCATGTGCAGTCCTTGGTTAGTGGTTGAGACCCTGGGAGCTCTGAGGGTACTAGCTAGTTCATATTGTTGTTCATCCTATGGGGCTGCAAACCCCTCAGCTCCATAGGTCCTTTCTCTAACTCCTTCACTGGGGACCCTGTACTCAGTTCAATAGATGGCTAATACATCTGTATTAGTCAGGTACTGTCAGAACCTCCCAGTAGGTAGTTATATTTAGGCTGGCTTGCCCTTCCTTCAGTCTCTACTCCATAGTTAATCTCTGCAACTCCTTCCATGGGTATTTGGTTCCCCCTTTTAAGAAGGAATGCAATGTCCACCTTTTGGTCTTCCTTCTTCTTGAGTTTCTTGTAGTTTGTGGGTTGTTCTTCCTGTATTCGAAGCTTCTGGGCTAATAAGCACTTATCAGAGAGTGTATACTGTGTTCTTTTGTGATTGGGATACCTCACTCAGGATGATATTCTCCAGATCCATCCATTTCCCTAAGAATCTGATAAATTTATTGTTTTTAATAGATGCTTTTAACACAAGCAAAAAACAAGAGCCAAAGACGCTCCCGGGGTGGAGTGCATATTCCCCCTCCTTTTAATATAAAAATATAAAATTCTCAAAGACAACATTTACTCGTACTTTGAGAATTTTATAATTTTATATTAAAAGAAGTGGGAATATGCACTCCACCCCGGGAGTGTCTTTGGCTCTTGTTTTTTGCTTGTGCTAAAAGCGTCTTGTTTTTCGCTTGTGTTAAAAGGCATATTTTGCTTTTTTGATTATGTTAAATAATATTTCATTTTTTTTGCCTCTTTTAAGGCATGCTTTGCTTTTTGCTCATGTTTAAAGACATGTTGCCTTTCCCTTGTCTTAAAAAAATCCATAATGAAATGGTGTGTCGCTCCACTTACCACCTTGTTTTTCTTAACCCCACCTTGATCTGGGGAAGGAGCTCCTTTGGTGTTGATACTCAATGGCGGCCTTATACATGTATTTACCAAGTGGATACAGACACAAAATCTTTTATAGACATGTTTTTGTGCCAAGAATATTGGCTGAATATTTTTACTGGCCAGCAAAGTTTGCTTTGGCTGAAATGGACTCCACCTTTTTCTAAGAGTCAACATTGGCTTCCCTCTATACCCAGAGGCCAAGCCTTGGACCTAAGCATTGCTAACTTGCAACTAAAGTGCCTGAAACATATTCTAGTTATTGTTATTTTTAATCTTTTAAGTTTTTATATAAAGCAGACTCATTCTCGGAGTACAAAGACAATCAAAACACAGGCTCAGTCCCGGAGCCCTCCTTACCTAAAAAACAGGCTCAGTCCCGGAGCCTTCCTTCCAAGCTCAATCTCGGAGTTTCTAACATAGAAAGTTATTTATTGACAACTGAATTAAAGGACTATTGAAGGCAAAGAGCTACGACTTCACAACTCAACTAGGTGTCTATGCCTGGCTGCCCATCAGCACACCAGTGCTGCTTCACATGGACTTCAAGAAAAGTGGACTCCAGAGTGACTTACTAGTTCCTGGACTTTGCAGGTGATAAAGGCATGTCTTGACATTATAGGCACGAATGAGGTGCACATAATAATCTGTTTCTGAGGCTAGGTGGCTGATGCTGTCAACCTAAGACAGAGGCATGTGCCAAATGGCTGTGTTTTTTGAATAAACACATAATAAGCCCAGTTTGTAGAATCAAACTAGCTGCACGTTACCTTGATGACAGGTAAGATGCTGTTCAGTAGTATATTCTACAGATTATAACCTTCAATCACCATAAGACTTTCTGTACAAGATTGTGCCGTTTGATTATGCCATTAACCTGCTATTTTCTAATAAAAAGGAAAGAATTGTAACCCTCCTGGCTTGAGGACTGATTCTTCAGACCCTGCCTGCCTCTCATAACTACATCTCTCTGCCCACCTCCTGCTATTTGCCATGCCTTGCTCCTGGTTCCAGTTACATCGGAAGTTCTGCCTCTACAGAGACCAAAGAAGCTGATGATTGGGCCTATATGCTGATGAACTTGGGGGAGGGGTTTTGCCTCACCTATTCTACATGTTGGTTTGTAACAAAGAATTCATTAAGAATGCAAGATGGCTGGGTGACCATACCTCCTGAATGCTGTCTAATTTTTGGTGCCTCCCATGTGGGTAAGATTAATTATGGCTAGCTTACTTTCTCCTGACTCCATATTCCAGAATAACACTTCCCTATGGTTACCACTGGGTGGTAACAGAGTAGCGCTCCATTGTGTAGATGTACCACAATTTCTGTATCCACTCCTCTGTTGAGGGACATCTAGGTTGTTTGCAGGTTCGGGCTATTATAAATAAGACTGCTATGAACATGGTGGAGCATGTGTCCTTATTACATGTTGCAGTATCTTTTAGGTATATGCCCAGGGATGGTATAGCTGGGTCCTCTGGTAGAACTATGTCCAATTTACAGAGGAACCGCCAAAATGATTTCCAGAGTGGTTGTACCAGTTTGCAATCCCACCAGAAGTGAACTAATGTTCCTCTTTCTCCACAACATCTCCAGCATCTGCTATCACCAGAGTTTTTTATCCTAGCCATTCTGACTGGTATGAGGTGGAATCTCAGAGTTGTTTTGATTTGCAATTACCTGATGACTAAGGATGTTGAACATTTCTTTAGGTGCTTCTCAGTGTTCATCAATTGAGAATTCTTTGTTTAGCTCTGTACACCATTTTTTAATAGGGTTATTTGGTTCTCTGGAGTCTAACTTCTTGAGTTCTTTGTATACATTGGATATTAGCCTTCTTTCAGATATAAGGTTGGTAAAGATCTTTTCCCAACTTGTTGGTTGCCGTTTTGTCCGATTGACAGTGTCTTTTGCCTTACAGAAGCTTTGCAACTTTATGAGGTCCCATTTGTCAATTCTTGATCTTAGAGCAGAAGCTATTGGTGTTCTGGTCTCTTCAGGAAAATTTCCCCCATGCCTATGTGCTTGAGGCTCTTCCCCACTTTTTCTTCTATTGGTTTCAATGTATCTGCTTTGATATGGAGGTCCCTGATCCACTTGGACTTGAGCTTTGTACGAGGAGAAAGGAATGGATCAATTTGCATTTTTCTACATGTTAACCGCCAGTTGAGCCAGCACCATCTGTTGAAAGTGCTGTCTTTTGTCCACTGGATGGTTTTAGCTCCTTTGTCAAAGATTAGGTGAGCATAGTTGCATGGGTGCATTTCTGGGTCTTCAATTCTGTTCCATTGATCTACCTGCCTGACACTGTACCAATACCATGCAGTTTTTATCACAATTGCTCTGTAGTACAGCTTAAGATCCAGGATTGTGATTCCACCAGAGGTTCCTTTATTGTTGAAAATAGTTTTGGCTATCCTGGGTCTTTTGTTGTTCCAGATGGATTTGAAAATTGCTCTTTCTAAGTCTGTGAAGTGTTGAGTTGGAATTTTGATGGGGATTGCATTGAATCTGTAGATTGCCTTCGGAAAGATGGACATTTTTACTATATTGATCCTGCCAATCCATGAGCATGGGAGATCTTTCCATCTTCTGGGATCTTCTTCAATTTCCATTAGTGCAGAAGTCTGGAATACAGGAAGAACAACCCACATTCCACAAGGAACTCAAGAAGAAGGAA
>NW_022196896.1:55568489-55568945 GCF_008632895.1 Mastomys coucha | reverse complement strand
AAAAAACAAAAAAAAAAAAACAAAACAAACAAACAAACAAAAAAAAGAGACTTGAAGTTCTTGTCAAACAGCTCTTTTACTTGCTTAGTTAAAGTTACACCGAGGTATGTTATATTATTTGTAACTATTGTGAAGGATGTTGTTTCCCTACTTTCTTTCTCTGCCTATTTATCCTTTGTGTAGAAGAAGGCTTCTGATTTGCTTGAGTTGATTTTCTATCTAGCTACTTTGCTGAAGTTGTTTATCAGGTTTAGGAACTCTCTGGTGGAATTTTGGGGGTCATTTAAGTATACTATCATATCATCAGCCAATACTGATAATTTGACTTGTTCCTTTACAATTTGTATCCCTTTGATCTCCTTTTGTTGCCTAATTGCTCTGGCTAGGATTCAAGTACAATATTGAATAGGTAGGGAGAGAGTGGGCAGCCTTATCTAGTCCCTGATTTTAGTGGGA
>NW_022196896.1:55561761-55568125 GCF_008632895.1 Mastomys coucha | reverse complement strand
TGGTTTTTGTCCTTGAGTTTGTTTATGTAGTGAATTACGTTGATGGATTTCCGTATATTGAACCATCTTGATGAAGCCTACTTGATCATGGTGGATGATCGTTTTGACGTGTCCTTGGATTCAGTTTGCAAGAATTTTATTGAGTATTTTTGCATCGATATTCATAAGGGAAATTGGTCTGAAGTTTTCTTTCTTTGTTAGGTGTTTGTATGGTTTAGGTGTAAGAGTAATTGTAGCTTCATAGAACGAATTAGGTAGAGTGCCTTCAGTTTCTATTTTGTTGACTAGTTTGAGGAGTATTGGTATTAGGTCTTCTTTGAAGGTTGGATAAAACTCTGCACTAAACCCATCTGGTCCTGGTCTTTTTTTGGTTGGGAGACTATTAATGACTATTTCTATTTCCTTAGCAGATCTGGAACTGTTTAGATTATTGAACTGATCTTGATTTAACTTTGGTACTTGGTATCTGTCTAGAAAATTGTCCATTTCATAAAGGTTTACTAGTTTTGTTGAGTATAGGCTTTGTAGTAGTATCTCATGATTTTCTGGATTTCCTTAGTGTCTGTTGTTATGTCTCCTTTATCATTTCTGATCTTGTTAATTAGGATACTATCTCTATGCCCTCTAGTTAGTCTGGCTAATGGTTTATCTATTTTGTTGACTTTCTCAAAGAACCAGCTCCTGGTTTGGTTGATTCTTTGTATAGTTCTTTTTGTTTCTGCTTGGTTGATTTCAGCCCTGAGTTTGATTATTTTCTCCCTTTGACTCCTCTTGGGTGAATTTGCTTCTTTTTGTTCTAGCACCTTAAGGTGTGCTGTCAAATTGCTGGTGTATGCTCTTTCCAGTTTCTTTTTGGAGGCACTTAAAGCTATGAGTTTTCCTCTTAGGACTGCTTTCTTTGTGTCCCATAAGTGTGGGTATGTTGTGGCTTCATTTTCATTAAACTCTAGAAAGTCTTTAATTTCTTTCTTTATTCCTTCCTTGACCAAGTTATCATTGAGTAAAGTATTGTTAAGCTTCCACGTGTATATGGGGATTCTATTGTTTATGTTGTTATTGAGGAGTAGCCTTAGTCCATGGTGATCTGATAGGATATAAGGAATTATGTCAGTATTCTTGTATCTGTTGAGGCCTGATTTGTGACCAATTATATGGTCAATTTTGGAGAAGGTACCATGAGAGAAGAAGGTTTAGTTTCTGTTTCCATGATCTGTCCATTGCAGAGAGTAGGGTGTTGAAATTTCCCACTACTATTGCGTGTGGTGTAATGTGTGCTTTGAGCTTTAGTAAAGCTTTTTAGGAATGTAGATGCCCTTGCATTTGGAGCATAGATGTTCAGAATTGCGAGTTCATCTTGGTAGATCATACCTTTGATTAATATGAAGTGTCCCTCCTTTTCTTTTTTGATCACTTTAGGGTGAAAGTCGATTTTATTGGATATTAGAATGGATACTCCAGCTTTTTTGGGGGGGCCATTGGCTTTGAGAACTGTTTTCCAGCCTTTTATTCTAAGGTAGTGTCTATCTTTTTCACTCAGGTGGGTTTCCTGTATGCAGCAAAATGTTGGGTCCTGTTTACATACCCAATCTGATTGTCTATGTCTTTTTATTGGAGAATTGAGTACATTGATATTAATAGATATTAAGGAAAAGTAATTGTTGCTTCCTTATATTTTTGTAGTTAGAGCTGGCATTCTTTTCATGTGTATATCTTCATTTAGTTTTGTTGGACGATTACCTTTTTGCTTTTTCAGGGATATAGTTCCCCTCCTTGTGTTGGAGTTTTCCATTTATTACTCTTTGAAGGGCTGGATTTGTGGAAATATATTTTGTGAATTTGGTTTTGTCATGGAATATTTTGGTTTCTCCATCTATGGTGATTTAGAGTTTTTCTGGGTATAGTAGTCTGGGCTAGCAATCGTGTTCTGTTAGGGTTTGTATGACATCTGTCCAGGATCTTCTAGCTTTCATCGTCTCTGGTGAGAAGTCTGGTTTAATTCTGATAGGCCTGCCTTTATATGTTACTTGACCTTTTTCCCTTACTGCTTTTAGTATTCTTTCTTTGTTTTGTGCATTTGGTGCTTTGACTATTATGTGGCGAGAAGAATTTCTTTTCTGGCCCAGTCTATTTGGAGTTCTGTAGGCTTCTTGTATGTTCACAGGCATCTCTTTCTTTAGGTTAAGGAAGTTTTCTTCTATAATTTTGTTGAAGATATTTAGTGGCCCTTTAAGTTGCAGGTCTTTACTCTCTTCTATACCTATTATCCTTATATTTAGTCTTCTCATTGTGTCCTGGATTTCCTGGATGATTTGGGTTAGAGTCTCTTTGCTTTTTGCAGTTTCTTTGACTGTTCTGTCAATGTTGTCTATGTTATCTTCTGCCCCTGATATTCTCTCTTCTATCTCTTGTATTCTGTTAGTGATGCTTGCATCTATGTTTCCTGACTTCTTACCTAAGATTTCTAATTCCAGAGTTGTCTCTTTTTGTGATTTCTTTTTTGTTTTGACTTTCATTTTTAGATCCTGGATGGTTTTACTCAATCTTTCACCTGTTTGTTTGTGTTTTCCTGCAATTCCTTAAGGGATTTTTGAGTTTGCTCTTTAAATGCTTCTACTTGTTTACTTGTGTTCTCCTGTAATTCTTTATGGGATTTTTTTGTTTCCTCTTTAAGGGCTTGTACCTCTTTACCTGTATTCTCCTGTATTTCTTTAAGGGAGTTATTCATGTCCTTCTTAAGTTCCTCTATCAGCATTGTGAGATATGATTTTAGATCCAATTCTTGCTTTTCCAGTGTTTTGGGATATCCAGGACTTGCTGCGTTGGGAGTACTAGGTTCTGATGGTAGTGTTCTTGCGTTTTGCCTTTCACCATCTCTTGATTTTTGGTGTTAGATGTTCTTAGTGTCTCTGACTAGAGTTTGTCCTGTCCCTGCAGCCCTTTAGCTCACCTGCAACTCGTGGGGCTTGTGTCTCCTGGTTGTCTGGTCCTGTCTTAGAAACTCACGTGAGAGAAAATGGTGAATCTCACTCGAGTCTGTGGGTTAAGGCGCACCCTGGAGGTTGGCCCTCCACTTGAAGGAAAGGGGCAGAGAAGGTTGCTGATCTACCTCTGTCACTCAGAAGCTGAAAGGATCCTGTGCCTGCTGCCCTGCAACTCCCCTGTGACTTGTGGGGCCCCGAGTTATTCCTTCTTACCCCTAGAATTAGAGAAAGGCTTGAAAATTCCTTATAATTCAATCTGGATAACTACTCCGGCCAGCCAGTCTAGCAGAATCAGTTATCTCCATGTTTGGTGACAGACTGTCTCAAAACATAAAGTAAAAGTGATAAACAGAAAATACTATGGTGTATGTGTTTAATCATAGTACTTGGGAGGCAGCGGCAGGTGAATTTCCGAGTTTAAGGCCAGCCTGGTCTACAGAGTGAGTTCCAGGACAGCCAGGACTACACAGAGAAACCCTGTCTCAAAAACAAAACAAACAAACAAAAACAACAACAACAAAAAAAAAACCAGAAAAAATAAAAAAAGAAGGTACTACTGATAAAATATAACCATGGGATGGCTGGATAGACACATGGACAGCCCTAGCTGATACACAGATACGAACCCAATAATGCAATTGAAACATTTGCTGTTATTTTTGCTATATTTTAAATAAAACAATCCATAAATTCTATCAATGTAGAATTAACTTGTTAATCATTCATGGGGATATTCGTGGGGATTCTTATACATTTAGTACAATGTTGAATAGTGCCATTGGGTAAAGATAAGTAAAGTGCCTGCCTGTTGAATGTCAAATGTTCTTCAAAATCCTCTGGGATGACTGCATAACACTGGTCTTGGAGATCATTTATTGACAACAAAACCTGATATGTGCAGAATTCTGTCAATGCTCTGGAGAATAGGCAGTGTACTTCAAAACACACCACACACACACACACACACAAACACACACACACACACATATTCATTATATATGGAAACTGTCAATGAAAAAAAAAGAATGAAATACTGCTGAGTTATCCAAGAATGACAGTTATTAATAATTTTTAAAAATAAAAATTAGAGCCTTATTAAAATACATGGACTACTCCAGAGATTTTATTTTTTTTCAAATTAGTACATTCAAATATTGCTTGTCATTTAAATTTTCTAGGTGCAATAAGACCTAGAGAGAGAGAGAGAATGAGAGAGAGAGAGAGAGAGAGAGAGAGAGAGAGAGAGAGAGAGAGATTTTTAGTGGCTCTCTGCTTAGTTTTGTTTTATGTTTCGCTGACAGTCTCCTCGGAATCACTATATTGCAGAAGATGACTTTAAACTTACACTCTCTCTGCATTCACCTCTCACAGGAGAGGGTTACAGTCATGGGCTATAACTCCCAAAAACATTTACATTTTGACCCTGCTATTGTACCTAGAAAATTTAAATGGCAAGCAATATTTGAATATACTAATTTGAAAAAAAATAAAATCTCTGGAGTAGTCCAGATTTCATTTTTAAAAATTATTAATAACTGTCATTTTTGGATAACTCAGAAGTATTTCATTCTTTTTTCATTGACAGTGTCCATATATAATGAATATATGAATTTTATAATGAATTTTAAGGAATTTCACCACCATTTCCCTGTCTCATCCTCCATTTTCCACTGAAACATATATGCTCCCAAACCACCTCTGCTGGTTAATTTTGACACACACTTAGGTCACTGTGAAAAAGAATCAGAAAGTGGGGATCAGATCATACTTGTGCACTCTAATGGGTGGGCAGAAGCTACCGAAAGTAATCTGGACTTCCAGTATGCCTTATTAGGTAAAACACAATGCATAGGAATTATCCAGTCTCTGTAGGAGGCCTCTATGGGCAGTCAGTCAGGCTGTAAACATTGAGATAGAGGAAGCCCAAGCTGCTGGGATTTGTATACACTGGTCAATCATTAGTTAATAACTAGACCAAAGGAAAACTTTGGTCTCATATGTGAAGACTTTGTTGGTTTTCAGTGGCTATGAAGCATTGTTCTTAATCACAGTGAGATACACAAGACAGCAAATATGTTTAGTACTTGCGCTATGTGAAAATGGGAAGATTAATAATTACTTATTAATAGGTATTATTCACATGACTTTCCTCGGATTTAAGAAAAAGTTAGGTATCAAATATTCTGAATTTGCAGTTTCTCAGTTGAGAAATTGGTTAGTATTTATTGTTTATTTGTCAAATACTACTATTAAATATTTGAAGCTCCTCAATCCATGGAGGTTTGCTGTATGTTTTCACTCTTTTCTTTATTTGAAGTTCATGAGTGCATAATGAGAGGTTATGTATATCCAGCAAGATGATTTAGTAGGTAAACAAGCCTACTGCTAAGTCTCAATTCAATCTCTGGAATCTCCCATATAGAAGAACACTTATTCCAACAAGATAGCCTTTGTCCTCAGCACATCTGCCATGGCATAGGTAGGCATAACAGTCTCAATAGCATACTGATAACAGTAATAGTTAGTCATCTTAACACATCTGTATTATTTTCTTTCTTTTTAAGAGGATGTCTCCGCACCATTCCCACCCTACCAGACATTCCGACTCCCTGGAGCTCCAAGTCTTTTGAGAATGAGGTGCATCTTCTTTGACTGAGTCCAGACCCAGGAGTCCTCTGCTGTGTATGTATTGGGTGCCTTATATCAGCTGGTATATGCTGTCTGGTTGGTGGCTCAGTGTCTGAAAGATCCCAGGGGTCCAAGTTAGTTGAGACTGCTGGTCTTCCTTTGGGGTCACCCTGCTCCTCAACTTCTTCCAGCTTTTCCCTCTTCCCTTCTCTGTCCCCTGTCCCACCCAAGTCCCTCCCTCCCCTGCCCTCCTGTGATTTTAAGAACTGAAATTGTTCAGATAAGAAGTTAACCCACAAACCACAAGTAACTCAAGAAGAAAGAAGACCAAAGATGGACATTTCATTCCTTCTTAAAAGGGGGAACCAAGTACCCATGGAAGGAGTGGCAGAGATTAACTACGGAGCAGAGGCTGAAGGAAAGACAAGCCAGCCTAAATATAGTTAGTTATCTCCTGAGAGGCTCTGACAGTACCTGACTAATACAGATGTAGAGGCTCACACCCATCTATTGAAGTGAGTACAGGGTCCCCAGTGAAGGAGTTAGAGAAAGGACCAATGGAGCTGAGGGGTTTGCAGCCCCTTAGGACGAACAACAATATGAACTAACTAATACCCTCAGAGCTCCCAGAGTCTCAACCACCAACCAAGGTGTCTGCACATGGTGGGACTGATTGTTCTGGCAGCATGTGTATAGTGGAGGATTGCAAATTAGATCATCAATGGGAGGAGAGGACCTCAGCCCTGTGAAGGTTC
>NW_022196896.1:55557438-55561655 GCF_008632895.1 Mastomys coucha | reverse complement strand
TTTAGAGGGGAAACTGGGAAGGGAGAAATTTACATGTAAATAAAGAAAATATCTAATTAAAAAAAAAGCAAAAAAAAAATAAATAAATAAATAAAGAAGTTTCCCCACGAAAGTTGTCCCTTTCTAGCTTTCTGTAAATATTGAAAACCTAAGAATATATTATTCAGAGACTGGTATTAGGTGGTGCAGTGGTTATTGTTTGATTAATTTACTGATTATATCTACATGACCAGAAAATAAGAGGCTTTAAATCCTGCCTACTTTCTTAGAGTACCTATCAATGTAGGTGCAATGGAAAGTCCCTCTAATGAAAATCACACCAATATATTTTAATACTAATTATGTTGTATTCTTGGCCCATCCAGTAGAGACATCAAGATGACAGTTGCAATTTCATCTAGGTGATCATGATAGAAATGTATGGAAAAATAGATATGTTAAATAATGCTCAGGTCATAATGACTCATCAAATCAGAAGAATTGGTCAGTTATCCCTATGACCAGAGAAGGAAATCTAAATTTCAACTGCAAGAGCTAATATTTTAAGTTAGTATCTTATATAGTTAATGCATTATTCATTATATTATACTATGTAATTATATTATTAATAATATATTACTAAGCTTAAGTTTTTAGATCTTAAATATCTGTTTTATATAGTTATAAGACTCTTGATATATTGGATAAATCATATGGTGTGTCATGAACAGCTATGATGGATCAGCTATGAAGACTAAGAAAATAACAGTAGACAAATGTCTAAGAATGTGTAGGATTCTGGCAAATAAAAATAATCATCTTAATCAAAATAGACAAGTCATCATATTGAAACAACTTTTTCATAGCAACTATCTCATTTTTTTTTACATTACCAACTCAGCATTTATTAATTATAAATGAACTTTTAGATCCTTCCTCAGGGTTTTTAGAGGACACCAAGTTTTCCTGGGATCCTGCTCTCTGCTTTTCCCTTCCCCCAACTGTATAAACCAATGAGCAATGGCTTCACACCTTCTTCTCTCTTGTGCATCTCAGTTAACTCTCACAATCTAGAGTGTCAGTTTTCTAAAGAGCTGGACCACTTCAGAGAGGACTTGTTAAAACTGTCCCTATGCCCAAATGTGCCACCTCTCACTCGTATCAAATTAACATCTATAAATATCCTTTGTCCTCTTTTATGAAGCAAATCAGATACGTTTGAAAATATCTTAAAAACAGACAATAAGGGCTGAAAACAGTGGCTTATTTCACAATATTTTTTTTCTTTAATAGATGTTTTCTTTATTTACAATATCTCCCAGGTTCCCCTCCAAAAATAAAATAAAATAAAATAAAATTAAAAGAAAACAGAAACTAAAACAATCCCCTGTTCCCTCCCCCTCCCCCTGCTCACCATCCCATCCCCTTCTGCTTACTGGCCCTGGTATTCCCCTACACTGGGGCTTAGAACCTTCATAGAGCCAAGGGCCTCTCCTCCCATTGATGACCTACTTGGCCATCCTCTGCTATACACATGCTACTAGAGCCATCAGTCCCACCATGTGTACTCTTTGGTTGGAGTTTTAGTCCCTGGGAGCTCTGAGGGTACTAGTTAGTTCATATTGTTGTTAGTCCTAAGGGGCTGCAAACCCTTCAGCTCCATTGATCCTTTCTCTAACTCCTTCAATGGGGACTCTGTGCTCAGTCCAATGGATGGCTGTGAGCCTCCACTTCTGTATTAGTCGAGTACTGTTAGAGCCTTTCAGGAGACAGTTATATCAGGCTCCTCTCAACCAGCATTTTCTGGCATCCACAATAGTGACTGGATTCGATGATTGAATATGAGAAGTTTTCCCAGGGAGAGCAGTCTCTGGATTGTCCTTCCTTCAGTCTCTGCTCCATAGTTAGTCTCTACAACTCCTTTCATGGGTATTTTCTTCCTCCTTTTAAGAAGGAATGAAGTATCCTCACTTTGGTCTTCCTTCTTCTTGAGTTTCTTATGGTTTGTGGTTTGGACTTTGTGTATTCCGATCTTCTAGGCTAGTATCCACTTATCAGATAATGCATACCATGTATGTTCTTTTGTGATTGGGTTACCTCACTCAGGATGATATTCTCCAGGTCCATCCAGTTCCCCAAGAATTTCATATATGAATAGTTATTTTTTTCATTTTGATGGTATTTCAATAGATGCATGGTTCATATTTGAAATAATATATATCTATTAAAGGAATTTTCCATTTAGGTATTCAAACACAGAACCAAAAGAAGCATGTTATGCTTTAATTCTCTTATTTATATAAAGTAGATCTCAAAAGTTTACTGTTTCAATTATATATATATAATTTACTTCTAAATAATATTTCTATAATGAGTAATAAATAATCACATTAATAATATGCAAAGATTACAGTCTCTATGATCTAAATAGCATTAAATATTAACTAACTCACACAAAAATTATTTGAGCACAGACTTGGGAAGATGGCTAGTGCATTAAGCACTTATCATCGAAGTATGATTGTCCAAATTCATATTTTCATAACATATAAAATACAAAGCACAGTAACATGCAAAATTCCATACCAACCCCTTCTAAAACAAAGAACGTAAGAATTAAAACCTACAGGTGATGCCCCAACACACACACACACACACACACACACACACACACACTATTGTGTCTTTGATAGTGGCTTCCCTTCTTCATAACAATCAGGAATGGAGGCCAAAGAATCACTACATCTTTGATCCTGTACAATTCTACATATTGTGTTTCAGACAAAGTAGGACAACACAGTGAGACTGACTCATAAACAAATAAATTGATTAATTAGTTAATTGATTAAAACAAAAATGAAAGAAAAGAAAAAAAAGAAAAGAAAAGAAAAGTAGCTTATGTAAAAATGATGGACTGTATAAGCTAAGTTTCTTGATTCAACTTTGGATAAAGACTATAATTGAAAATATTATTACCACAATGTAAGTGGAAGTCACTGTGTTCACTGAAATAATCATTCTCTAAAGATTGATGGCACAGTGCAAAAGATCAAGTGGATATATTTGTTACAAGTATACTGAACTTGAAATATTAAAAGCACTTACCAATGTGGTACATACTCTGCTTTTAACTATACATATTCCATATTTCATCAAGACTTGAGATTCCTGAGTCATCTGTTGTGGTAACTAAGGTAGATTATAAGCATAACATGATCTACATAACTTAGTAGACAAGGTCACAGCCATAAGTGATTGCTAAGATGAATGTATGTCTGTGAGGGATTTTCTTGACAAGGTTGCTTTAGGTGGGAAGACAACCTTGGATTTGGGAAGCACCATTCTTGGGCTTAAGTCTTTGATGGCACAAATGGAAAAATCAGCTAAATGCCAGCATTCAGTGTTCTCCTGGACACAATGGAAGCAGCTGCTTCAAGCTTCTGCCGCCTTGACATCTTGACATAGATGGACTAAATCTGAGAACTGTGAGCAAAATAAATCCTTTCTTATGTATCTTTGTCAGGGTATTCTGTTATAGAAGCAGGAAAAGGAAGAGTAATGTTTATTTTACTCTAGATGTTAATTTTACTGGGTTTACTCTAGAAAGTAATGTCATCTGTTTTCTTTTTTTTGTTGTTAGGATTATATTTGTTTATTTATTTAATACAATTGCATAGGCATTGATTGACTAACAATGACCTTAGTAGGGACTGAAGACATGCTTCAATGGTTAAGAGTTCTTGTACTTTCAGAGGACCTATGTTCCTTTCAGAGCACCTGTGTCAGGACTCACAGTTGCTCACTGTGACTCACAACCATCTACAATCATGCTCCAAGAGGTCTGACCTATCTTCTGGCCTCTTATTGGCACATGTGGCTAAACACACATGGCCATAAATACAGTAAATAAAATTAATATTTTTGACATTAAAGGGATGAAGCAAAATTATATGTTACAGATAAACAATTAATTTAGTCATCTCTTATAATTTACCCAACTACTATAAAAATGACATAAAATTAGAGAATCACTTGTATGCCTTCATTCACTTTGTTTGAGTGAGATAAATATGTGATATTATTAAAGAAATTAAAGATAATATAAAATATAATTTAAATTAACAATTTATAAGATTAATACTTTAATTTTAAAAATCTTAACATTTGTTTCCTGTATTTTTTATTTAAGATTTTGTCTGCATTTTCATTTGCTATGTATTATACATATATATATATAT
>NW_022196896.1:55528837-55557428 GCF_008632895.1 Mastomys coucha | reverse complement strand
ATATATATATATATATATAAAACTTTTAGTACTATCATTTTGGGTTGCTTGTTTGGTTACTTTGGAGACCGTGCTAGCTCTATACAGATCTGGCTATCCTGTAAGTCACTATGAATTTTGGGTTGGCTTTAAACGCAGAGGTCTGCCAGCCTCTGCCTCCTGAATACTATTAAAAGTATGTTCTATGTCTATATTACACTCAACTCCATTGGACTGCAACACATATTTGAAGATGGTGTAGTCTTCTTGTAAGGAAGATAATAACAAAGATAGCTTAGCAAATAGGAATTCACCTTACTTTGGCATACATTCACAAACACACACACACACACACACACACACACACACACACACACACACACACACACCTTCCTAACATATCGCTTAAAAGCTGGGACTACCGTCTTGCTTGGTGCTGCATAGTCTCTGTCAACAAGTCAGGTCACCCAAACTCATAGCAATCAAACTGCCCTAGTGATTCCCCTTTATGTGGTCCAAAACATCCTATGACTAGAGGCAATGTACCAGTATAGACTAGGGTGATTCTTCTGCATGTTAAGTAAGTCAAACGATGTCCTCTGATTATATGATTAGGAAAAATTCTCTATTTACCGTCTTATACCTACTCATGAGTAAGCATCTCTATAAATTAAAATCAGATACATCATGGGAAAGGATATGTGTAGGATGGGCAAAGACTTATATTACCAGAATTGCTATAGCATCTATAGCAACCAGGTTCTCTTCCTTCTCCTGGATGCCCCAAAATAAACACTGAGAAGTTACTGAGCAATTGTGAATAAATATCAGTCAAAGTGCACAGATCCCTAGCAACATATCCATTCTGTGTTTTTCCTCTGAATAGAATCCCTCGTTGCTTGCGTATCTGTGCTTGACTCTTCCATTATTTCAATCTGAAGACACCAGAGCTCAATAGTGACCACTGGTACTACATCCATTGAGAAAAATATATTAAACAATATGCAATTGTACATTTCTTAATTTGTGTTTCCACACCTACCTGGAAATAGTCAAACAAATTCTATTACTTTAAAACATAGAAGTCACATTTGAAATGTAAGTAAATAAAATATCCAACTTAAACAATTAAAGAAAAACCAAAAATATAGAGGTCACTGGATTTTAGAAAAATCATCTAACATTGAACATAAATTATATTCATATGCATGGTGTATTTGAACAGTTTGCTTGAAATCTTTCTCTACTATTTAATCAATTATGCCTAAATCAGTTAAGCATTATTTCTCACTGATATTCCAATCATTCTCTTTTCAGTTCTGGTTATTTATTCCATTTACACTATTAATTGAATTCATTGCTACAGCTTTTGAAAAGTATGAACTGGATATTTTCCTAAATTCAATTGAATTACTTAGTAAATGCATTGTTTGTTTTCAACTCATGAATCAACTTTAGCAATTGGAAGAAATAATTAGGTAATTGTTGTTATAATTTCAGTATGTTTCTTCATTCATTTGACAGGACTGATACTTTGTATTTTCTTCAAAATTGGGAAAGTGGCAAGTTACACTATATCATCGAAAGATTACCACACACATACTGTAATATTTTTGTTTATTTGGTCACTCTACATGGTTTGCATCATTCCCCAGTTACTTTTACTTTTGATAGTATTATAAATGTATTCTAAAAATACACCTAATTGTTTTTTCCTGGCATATAATATAATGCCTGTGTTGTGTAATGTATTATTTTGTTGTTTCCCAGAATTGATTCTTAGGATATAAAGCTAAGGTCAAAGATACAAAAATGACTTCATATTCAAAAGATATTCTATTCATATGGAACAACTCTACTCAGGGCTTAACTATATCAATATTAACTATTTTACTAAAGCATAAACATCCTGTAAGACTTTAGTTAAAGAAGAGCAAAATAATAGGCCTGGTTTCTCTATGCCTCATTCTATGGTTTATAATTTCATTGTTTTTACATTTGCTAATTACTTGTGCTTGGTAAGTGCCTGTTTTGTTTATGTTGTTTTTGTTAACTTATTTCACTTCATTTTCTGATAATTTGAAGTTAAAATTAGGAACGGTTGCAAAGGTTTCTCTTCTGTATGGAATTTTGCTTTGTTATGGTTTTGTTTTGTTTGCTATTTCTTTTATGTATATACTATACTTTGATTTCATCAATTAAACGTCTATGTTGATACATTTCCTAAAGGTTTTTGAATATTTTATGCTTGAATTCTATTTAATAACTCTTCATTTTAAATGTGTGTGTGTATGTGTGTGTGTGTGTGTGTGTGTGTGTGTGTGTGTGTGTGTATGTGTATGTGCGTACATGCATGCCCGCACAAGCACACTTTTGTAACTCTATACAGATGTCTGTAGAGGGCAGAAGAAGTCAGATCATGTTGGGTCTGGCATTATTGAATACTCTTCTATTGCTTCTATAAGATGGAAAGGAAGAATTCAGAAATGTCCATTGACAAAACTGTGTAAATGCACAGAAAAAGCACCAAGATCAACCAACAAAGAAACAGGTCTTGGAATGTAGTCTTGCTGATAGCTAGTTCTCTGACTTCTAGTCCTCAGAATTCTGAAAACAAACAACAAAAAAGAAACCCTGACACATTATTTTTACTAAATCTACTTATGATAGGCATTTTATTTTGACAACTACAGGAAACTTAAATTATGTAAATTCTAGATTTTTGTAGTTGGTATTATTTATGTTTCTTTGAATTAGTGATTTACAGTAGAATAAACACAAGGATAATATAAAAGTGGTCACTATGTAAGATACACTGTTCCCTTGTCCTTTCAGTGCTTTGGATTTTTTGGATATTAAACAAAGCTAAGATACAGTAGAGTCACATCAGATGCTTCTGTGAGTGGCAGAGATTCAACTTGCCTAGCCACAGTGCAGGAAACAGATACTTCTAAAGGGAAGTAAAATGCCTTCCCTGTGCTCCCTTATGCAAGAGAAGTCAAAGGGTGCTTCTGCTAGTTTTCTGCTGTTTGTCACTTGTTTTTGCTTTTCATTTTTTATCATTAGAAATAGAATTAATGAAATTTTCTCTTAAATTGCTCATCTTTACCAAGATTAATTTATCCAATTGTGCATAAGTAGACATCTTCTTCACAGTGGCCTCTCCTATTGCTAACCCAATGGTATTTCATTTTTTTTTTCCTATTTGGAAGATAATACATGAAAAATAAACAAAAAAAGAAAAGCCTATAAAACCACAAGTATGTGTTTCTAGTTTTCCAAATTGGGTTTTTTATTTTTTATAACAACTCTTTCAAGACATATTTCTTCAAAAAATATCATCACATTAGGTTATTGAGCCAGTTCTGATAAGTGACTTTCTTAGGGGAAAAAAAAGGCAACCATGGTATGGAAAAACAAATGTTGTACCTTGAAAATTATAGCTGTACCTTAGCAAAGATTCCTTTACCAGAATGTAGATATATCCTGGTCTTTGTAGAATGTAGGGCAGAAGTCATCTCTTTTCTTCCTTTGTAAATCGAATGCAGTGATTAGTTAGTTATAATTTTCTCATAAACATGTACAGAATTCAACTAAAAATATTATCATATTAAGTGTCTTTTCTTGTCATATGCTGACCATATGTATGTTCAATGAAATGAATTATTAATTCAAATATATATGTTGCACATGATAATTTGACCTTAAAATAATTAGGCATAGTCAGTCATTGTTTCTAGGCTTGTATCAGTAATGTTCATGTCATCTTCTGACTTTTGTAAAAAAAAAAATTTTTTTGCTAACTTAAGCATATATGAATCATAAAAACTCCAGTATGTTACCAAACTGATTCACAAAATGATGAAAAGTTAGTTGCTTCAATTCTATCAGGCAAAATAAAGAAGTTTGAGAATGGAAATGAATTATAACCTCATCATTTAGAGTATTTTTATTTCAAGTTTCACTTTGTATATTTCAAAGAGAATAGGCAATAGGCACTAGGCTTTCTTAATCAGAATCTGTAGAAGAGATGCAAGGAACAGAATTCGCATTGTGTGGTTTGTATATTTACATTTATATTCATTTAACTGATTTCCAGAATTTCACCTGAAGCTCCCAAAATTTAGTAAAAGGCATGCTAATAAATTAAAATAGATAAAGAGGTGTTCAGATTTAATTTTTATAGTATTTTACATTAGTAAGGAAAGTAGATGCTTACTGTATTAATCTGGTCTCTACAATTAAATAATAAAGACTAAAAATTATCTTAATAATTCTTGCTTCTTTCAGCAATGGCATGCAGATTCTGGGAGGGATTTATCCTTGAAAATCTCATCAAAATCATTTAAGTCATTCTGTTTCTAGAAGTTACACAGAGTATAAATTTTGTGATGCACTTCATCATGCACACAGAACACATGAACATTTTGAAAACTATAATTTGCCTTAGAGGCCTCCAGTATCGAGCATATTACTTTCTAAGCTTGATTCCCTTTCTTAACTTTAACTTCACCATCAACTTCACCCACTTAAGTTTTTTAATGGGACCATGCGCTCCAAGTTTTGAATCTTTGCTCTGATCTCCTATCTATCTACCCTCACTCTGTTTCCTTGTGGTACACACTCCTCTGCAGCCCAGTATAAAATAGTACTTGATAGATCTGCTGGGCTTATCTTTCTCTATAGCATGAGACATTAGGATACCTTATGAGTTTTTACCTTCAAGATAGGTATGTTTTGGAGAGAGGTCATAGGGTACGTACTTGACTCATGCATTTCCTGCACAAAGCACAGGTCACAAATAACATCTGGTAAAACTCAATTACATTGTGGTTGATCAGCAAAAGTTCACAAAGTGAAATGCTGTGCTAGATAGAAGTGTGACAGGTAAACAAAGAGCATATTGTAAAAATCTCAACAACCTAAAGAAAGCAATGATTAAAAACTGAAATTTTAATATATATTTATATACATATACATATATATTTATATACATTGTTACAAATATATATACACATTCATAGGTAGACTTAATACAAATATACACAACACTGGAGTTTCTTAGGTAAGGTTTTTAACCACAGAGTGCTCATATTAGTAATTCAGGGGTCATTACATTCCCTTTGTGCTTATGTGCATTCGCATAATTGTATGTCTTAGTACTCTAGGAAGTCAAATTGAAATATATGCGCTCAAAATGAATAAATAAAAATGTGAAGAATTAAAATTTATGTATGATTGAGCATTTTAATTCAGGAGGACTATGCTCTATGCTCCTATTTTTATACTTCACATGGCAAAGTCATGATCTGGCATGAATTATCACTTAATGTTGTATTTACTCATTAGTGTAGACCAGCGTTAATTATTCCTCAGTGAAGCATCTGTCATGGTAAGAAGCAGCCAACACAGTCCTGGGAACCTCTGTGCTGTGTATAATGCTTTTGCTTTTGCTTAATTTGCTGCACATTTATGCATTTTACTGAAGTTAAATAAACAATCCACACTGTGTTTTTAGTCTTTGTCTATATAGTTAATATGAAATATAAGTGCAAAATAAAAAACAGAGTCATGTCTATTCTCCTATTCCAAAAGACTGAACCTTGAAGTTTTCAGACTGTAAATGGAAACTGAGGTTTTGATGTTCTCAGTCTCTTCAGGAATACCTTCAGATAAACCCTCAAAAAAGATATGTGATATTTTTAAATATAGAGTACTGCCCTTTTTATGAGATGTTTATCATTAGGAAATTCAATAATTAATACTTGAGAAGTAACAGCATCATTATCTGTAGTTCAAGAAAACCTTTTAAAAATTCTACTGAATGTAATAGATCTAGTTTGATTAGTAAAACCATTTTTTAAAATTAATTTATTTTTACACACCATATTACATTCCCCAACCCCACATCCACACTCCAACTACTCCACATCACACACCTTTTCCACATACATCCCTGTCTCCATGTGGATGCCCCCAGACCCAGCCTACCTGACATCTGAACTCCCTGGGGTCTCCATTCTCTTGAGAATTAAGTGCATTATCTTTGAATGAACACAGATCCAGAAGTATTCTACTGTGTGTGTGTTGGGGGCCTCATATCAGAAGATGTATGCTGTCTGTTTGGTGGTCCAATGTTTGAGAGATCTCTGGGGTCCAGATTAATTGAGAATGCTGGTCCTCCTACAGGACCCTTCTCCTCAGCTTCTTTCAGCCTTTCCTAATTCAACAACAGGGGTAAGTTGCTTCTGTCCATTGGTTGGGTGTAAATATCTGCATCTGACTCTTTGAGCTGTTTGTTGGATCTTTTGGAGAGCAGTCATGATAGGTCATTTTTGTGAGTGCTCCATAACCTCAGTAATAATGTCAGACCTAGGGACCTCCTGTTCAGCTGGAACCCATTTTGGGGCTGTCACCATACCTTTTTTTGTCAGGCTTCTCTCTACTTCCATCCCTGTAATTCTTTCAGATAGGAACAATTATAGGTCAGAGATGTGACTGTGGGATGGCAACCTCATCCCTCACTTTATGCTCTGTCTTCCTGCTGGAAGTGGGCTCTGTAAGTTCCCTTTACCTACTATAGGGCATTTCATCTAAGGCCACTCCCTTTGATTCCTGAGAGTCTCTTAACTCCTAGGTCTATGGTGCATACTAGAGGGTTCCTTCAACCTCCTATTACCAGAGGTTGCCTGTTTCCATTCTTTCTGCTAGCCCTCAGGGATTCAGTCATTTTCTCTCACCCAGTACCAGATCAGGTTTCCCTCTCCCCTTCCACTCCCCACACCCATCCACTTTCTCTCCGAGGTCTGTCCCTCCCTCTTGATTGCTTTCTTCTCTCTCCCAAGTGGGACTGAGGCATCTTTTTTTGGTCACTTCAGCTTGTTGACCATTTTGAGTTCTGTAGACTGTATCTTAGACACTGAAAATATACAATGGAAAAAAAGAAAGCATCTTCAATAAATGGTGCTGGTCAACTGGCTGTCTATATGTAGAAGAATGAAAATAGACCCATATTTTTCTACTTGTACAAAGCTCAAGTCCAAGTAGATCAAGGACCTCAACATAAAACCAGATACACTGAATCTAATAGAAGAGAGAGTGGGAAAGAGCCTTGAACTCATTGGCATAGGGGGAAATTTACTAAACAGAATTCCAATGGCTTATGCTATAAGATCAAGAATTGATAAGTGGAATCTGATGAAACTGGAAAGCTTCTGTAAGACAAAGGACATAGTCAATAAGATAAATTGGCAACCTACAGATTGGGAAAATCTTTATTAACTCCACATCTGATAGAGGACTAATATCCAAAATATATAAAGAACTCAAGAAGCTAACCAACAAAACACCAAACAACCCAATCAAAAACAGGTGTAAAGCTAAACTGAGAATTCACAACTGAAGAATCTGGAATGGCACAGAAACACCTAAAGATATGTTCAAAGTCCTTAGGGATCAGAGAAATGCAAATCAAAACGACCCTAAGATTCTACCTTACACCTATCAGAATGACTAAGATCAAAACCTTAAGTGACTACACATGGTGGAGAGGATGAGGAGGAAGAGGAACATTCCTCCATTGCTGGTGGGATTGCAAACCGGTACAACCACTCTGGAACTAAATCTGGAGGTTCCTCAGAAAATTTGAAATAGGTCTACCTGAAGACCCAGCTGTACCACTCTTAGGAATACACCCAAAAGTTACTCTACCATGCTACAGGGGCACATGTTCATCTATGTTCATAGTGGCTTTATTTGTGATACCCAGAAGCTGGTAACAACCTAGATGTTCCACGACAGAAGAATGGATACAAAAAATGTGGTTCATTTACACAATGGAATACTACTCAGCTATTAAGAATGAGGACATCCTGAGTTTTGAGGGCAAATGGATGGAACTAGAAAATGTTATCCTGTGTAAGATAACTCAGAGCCTAAAACATGTGCATGGTATGTACTCACTAATATGTAGATATTAGCCAAAAAAATTACAGAATACCCAAGGTACAGTAAACCCATTTTTAAATTGTTATTTCTTCACCCCATAACTTTTAAAGGATATAGCATGGGGATATATTTTTGTTATTTCCAATACTGCCATTTAATGATATCATTGTTTACTTAGCTTTGTAAATTACTTATTCTTTAGAATAAATATTAAATTACAAAGCAATGATGTCACTATATAGGAAAAAATAGGCAAAGATCTGGGAAGCATTCCAAATTAATTCAAGGTGACTTTTGTACCAAGCTAAGGCTTTTTACCTGAAGCCATCAGTTTTGAGAAAAGCAAGAAGAGTACATCCCGAGACAATTCTGATTTTGTTATGTGATGAAATTTGTAGGTGTATAATTGAACATTCTACATTTTTATCAATGAAAAATAAAATTATGTTCCCTAGATGGTCAGAGATTCAAACTCTCTACTGGATACTTTGCATGGCCACACAGTGCATGCCCTCTTACCTTTGTAGAGAGGCAGAGCACATAGGCAGTGCAGAAATAGCAGCAAAACACTTAAAATTCAAATGCTAGGTTTTTATTCAGCACAAAAGGGCCTAATTGACAAAGGTTAAAAATGAAATTCTGGGGAAAATCAATTAGTCTTATCCAGTAAAAGTGAAATACTAGTTGAATGCAGTAGCTGATAATGTTACCAGATACGCTTCTACATGAAGAAGTGGCTTAAAGAGCAACTGACTCAAACTGGAAAATAGAAAACTGAGGTTAACTTTGCACCTCTGAGTACATGTGCTTGTTCGATGCCGTTCTTCCAACAGTACCGAGTCACTTGGAATCCAGCAGCCATTAAGCTTTCTTTCCTTACTCATTTTACCTTTATTTTTTTAATTGCAACATCTTCTGGGTAGCATTTTTTTAATGTTTATAATTCAAGTAGAATTATATTCCTCTCCTTGGTTCAAATCCCTCCAAGCTACCATCCCTCCACTTCAGACAGGCACTCAAATTCTGAAGTCAGTATCTTCTTTTTCTTTATTATTAGATACACACCTATAGATACCTAAGCGTGTGTACTCAAGAATATGTACACATGCACGATGCTGAATCAGTTTTTGATGTTTGTGTATATATCACACATCAGGGCTGACCATTGTTCATTAGACAACTAATTAGGAGGTTTATCCCGGGGTGAGATTAATTCTCCATCTCCCAGATGTCAGGAGTTGTCTCTAGTTTATGTGAAATTTCCTCACTTCCATTTTTACATACTAATCACATTGAATTTCATCTCTAATACAAACACTCCCTCCATTTTTTAAATCAAATATGAGCGTTATCAATCCATTCAGTCCATTTTCTGTGTTAAGCACTTTCAGGTCCCTGAGAAATTCTCGGTGGCTTTACTAACTAACATTACAAGTTTCTTTTGCCAATATCATTCGTCCCTCATGACCATGAAGGTATTAAACGTTGTTCCCTTTCAGAGAAATTGAAATGCTATATGATTTTTTTCTATTTTTCAAGGAAGCTTTTACTTAAGAATATAAATTGAGCTCAATGATTCTTGTCTTCCACATAGGATTAAGAATGTCATCCAGTGTGGCACCAAATGTTATACTTTTGCCCTGCTAACTAAAAGCCAATAAAATCAATTCATGCCTTGAGGCTTTGTTAAAAAAAGAAGTGAGCTCTTATTAAAATGATGCAGAAAATGTGCTTCCCTGCCTTGCCATGAACACAGGTACCTCTGGATGCACATGCTCCTGGCAAATGTGCCTCAGGATGTTGCTGAACAGACTAGTGAATTACATTTGCATCTGGCAGACCTCACCAGAGGGTATAGTCCATGCAATTTAGTTGTCCCTTCATAATTACAAGCAAGACATTCAATTGATTTAGACAACTGTAACAATGTTCTTTTCAGTTTTGTCTTGTTTCCTGCTTGTACTGCTGTCTGATATGAACAGAGAGATCCTAAGTGGCATGGGGCAAGGTGAACCAGGACTTTTGGCATATGGATTCAAGGAATAATAGGTAAGGAATCTATAACTTCATACATTGTTAAAAGAAAATTGTTCTGGGCCTAGAAAGATGGCTCAGTGAATAATGGTGCATACTTCTTGTTTAGAGTTGAATCAGCAGTTACGATCACTTGTTGCTCTTGCAGAAGATCTAACTTCAGTTCCAAGCAACTTCATAGTAGCTCACAACCACCACTAACTCCAATTCCAGCAGATCCCCTGCCTTCTTCTAGCATCCCTGGGCATGTGTATATATATATATATACAGACACACACACACACACACACACACATCTTCACAGAAACACAAGATTAAAAGCTAAAATAAAAATGAACATTGTTCTGTAAAAAAATATATTGTATTTGGTGTTAGACACAAATGCATTATTTTTTATTTTCTATTTCAGCCCACCTTTTATAAAGTTAGTGTGTCATCAAAATTGAAATATAATTCCCTGACAGATTTCTCTGATTATTTTAAATTTTGAAATAAAAACTGTCTAGTATACTGAAATTTGAAATGTCAGTAATGGAGAACCAGCAGCCCTCTGATCATCATTTTATGGCAGTCCTCTTACACAAAATATCAAAGATTAAATGCATAGCGTGTTGACTCAGTGGCTACAGCAATGAGAAATATTTTTCATAGAGGAACTGCAAAATAACTTTAATAATCATCAATATAACTGGATGTAAAATAGTGTCTTGGAATGTGAAGACAAGACTGTATACTGAAGTATGATTGAGTGTTGTATGATAAACACATGAAGTGACATCCTTCTTACTGAATGACTTGACATTAATAGATGACCATGGATCCCATGAGCAGGAAGGAAATTATATTGGTAGTTTAAAGGTAATATGTAGAATATTTGGTCCAGATGTTAGTCTCTGGAAGAAGGGTCATAAATGCATGAAAATATTTCTAATTTCAGCATGTTTCCATTTTTAGTATCTTGTTGATGAAAAATGAAAGCAGAGGGACATACCTTTGATATAAGAAAGCAATTTTAGAAGACACTGACAAGAGCAAAGTTAGGCTACAGTTACTGTAAAGATTTCATGTACAAATTCATAATAAGCAATATTATAACAGTCATAGTAGTATGCTATGTTAAACACCAATAACAAATATTCACTAGCAATTGGAAATTATGAAACCATGTCACAGGAAATATTTATTATATTTTGTATGAAACTTGAAAATATAATTTTTATGATGTGGCGATGCTGTAAAAACTTCTAAATATCTTCCTTATAATTTACTATCTTCAGGCTACAGGTTTATTTATTATTTTACCAAGACAATAACATCTCCCATTAAATAGACATTAACTGTAGAGTTCTAGAAAGAATAAGACTTACAATTTTTAACTGCTTTAAATAATTCAGTTAATAGAAGACGTTTCATTGTGAGTGAAACTGCGCAGTGGGTACAAAGCTTTTTACACAAGCATGAGCACCAGAATTCACACCCCCAGAACCCATGCAGAGCCAGTACAGTAGCATACATCTATAACCTCACTTTGTTGCTGAGATAGTAAGAAAGGAAGAGAGATAAAACAATCTCTGGAAGCTCACTAGCTAGTTCTTGGAGATATATATCAGGGCACAAATTACCATGTCTTAAGCAGGGTAGAAGAAAAGGCTTGTCCACAAGCATTTTCCATAAACTTCATGCGTGAACTATGAAAAATATATGCCTGCTCATACACACACGTATACATGCATGCGTGAACGTGTGTGGACACCGACATGCATACACACATGGGAGAAAGAAAGAGAAAGATTATTATATACATAGCACATGCACAGTGTTGCAAATTTGGAGTAAATTTTGGTTGCAAGAAGAAAGACTGATCTTGAACACAGAAGATAAGGAGTAGCACAGGAACTGAACTCAACATACAGAAAATGAAGCGTTTGCCTAGGCTGCAATACATTCCAAATCACAGGCTTCTAACAGATTGTCTTCAGATACATTTTATATGACATTTTTATTTTTTAAAAAATGCAGAAATATAAATATGTTGAAATATAAACATAAAGCTTATCTTATTGGGATTTTAAACATAATTATGACTAAGATATTAAAGGAAATGTTAAAAAAGTGGATTTCAGTGGAAATAATATCTAAAACACATAGTAAAGTGTGATAGTTAGTATAAAGACTATTATTTTTAGATTTTGCAACAAGATATATATAGCTAAAAAGGTAATTAGTGATTCAGAGATTATGTTAATATAGGGTTTGAGAAAAGTTCCTAATTAAAAGCATGTCCTACCCTTCAAGAGGACAGGAGCATGTTTCCCACCACACACATCAGGAAGATTAACACTATCAGTAACTCCAGCCCTGGGAGAATAAAAATGCTCTCTTCTGGCCTTTGTGGGAACTGCCTTTCCATGGCTATACCTGTACACAGAAATACAAATTAGAAGAAAATAAATAATAAATTTAGACTATATTAATTTAAAGTATGCATACCCAAAAGAGTGCATTAAAAAAGTGTAGAGATAGATAAAGCAGCACTTTAATGGAAGAGGGGTAAAGTACTTGACAAAGATGAGGGCCAGAATTTGGATCTCTAGTGCGCTCATAATTATTGTCCCACCTTCAATCCTAGCACTCAGATAGCAGTAACAGAAGCATTCACTAGCAAGCTGGCTAGATAGACTAGCCAAATCAATGAGCTTTGAAGTCAAGTGAAAGAACATGTCTCAAGGTATAAAGTGGGAACCAGTCAAGGCAGACGTACGGCATCAATCTCAGGCTTCCACCTGACTATTCGTGTACACCCTCAGACACAAAAGCACCCACCATTGAGGTGAATACACAAGGATAGTATCACCAAAGAGAGCATTTGAAGAAAAGACTGAAAATGAATTTAATCTCAAGCTGGAGGGAGGAGAGCTGGCTTCCAAATATAGTTCCCTGATCTCTGACCTCTGACCTCTGACCTCTGAACTCTACCCTCTAACCACATCCATTGATATTTACATGTCATTATTTCAGACTCACACTTCTTACACATGCATGATGCTGCTGCTGATAATGATGACAAACCTTCCATTCTAGTAATCTTCTCCAAATAAATACAAACTGAAGACATCAAAGCACATAAGAGCATATTAAATTAAGAGCAAGAACAAACGTTTATGATTATCAATAACAGATATATAACATTGGATACATTTATACAATAAATGAATCATGAATATTGCTCATGATAATTCAGTAATGTTAGAAAAAAAGTATGTATGGATTATTGCAGATATTAAGTAAAATGAGTCAAATGTAAATATTATATATATATATATAACACAGCAATTCAAAAGAAGATAAATATATTTATAGTGAGATAAATCAGAAAAATGAACACCCTAAGGGCAGATTCATGTGTTTTGATAATCTTGAGACTATGGTCTATTTTTTCATTCTGTGGCTTTTACATAAAAATTTTTATATTGTAAAATTTTATGAGTTTAATTTTTTTTTTTTTGGTTTTTCGAGACTAGGTTTCTCTGTGTAGCCCTGGCTATCCTGGAACTCACTCTCTAGACCAGGCTGGCCTCAAACTCAGAAATTCACCTGCCTCTGCCTTGCAAGTGCTGGGATTAAAGGTGTGAGCCACCACTGCCCAGCCTGTGTTTTACATTTTGAGATGTTTATTTAAAGGGTCAAGGAATGTACTACAAAGGTTAATTCTAGCAAGGACATATGCTAGATGTTATGTCTTCACACTCGCCAACATAACTCTATTCATTATATGACAGTGGAAAGCAAAGCAGGATACCCCTAGTGGCTTTGTGCCCTAACACAGTCCCACACTCTACTAAGTAAACTCCCTATTTTCTCTTTTAAAGACATATTTGTATTTTTATCTATATGTCTGTATATTAATACTGGGAGGGTACCATGGAAGAGGAGAAAAGAGGATCAGATCCAGTGGAAATAAAGTTGCTAGTAGTTGAGAGCTGTCCTACTTGGTTCTAGGAACAAACTTGTGTATTCTAGAAGATCAGCAAGTATTCTTAACTCATGAGCCATCTCTCTAGTCCCTAAAATCTCTAATTTTCATAATATATCATAATTTGAGTATTCTTTAACATTCATTTTATTTTGCTAGGAAAGCAATAAACAAAATAAAATTGTTTCTTTCATGAAGTTTTATATAATGTCCCTTAGTTGTCTGAGTTACAATTACTAAGCACCTGAAATTCATTCTCTAAAAACGTTGAAATCAAAACTTTTAAATTAGGTGGTATATCACTATATTTAAAGTACTGCAGTAGCTACAGCTCTCGAAAATAAAATGGTATAACTGCAACTGCAAGAATAGATAAAACCATATTTTTCTCATAATTTTCTACTTCTCTCCTTATTACATACATATTGCTATGTCTCTAGCCTTTCAATTATTCATAAATCCTCCCTGACTCAGGCTTCTACTCTTGATTTTTCTTATGCTTGAAATATTGTTTTTCCCCAAGATTTCTTCACATATCACATTCCTTAGTTGATTTGCTGCTAAAAGTTTTGTCTTTGTAATGGATCTTGACTTACATAGTGATAATTATTAGCTAACTCACAAACCTATTTTATTACAAACTCCTTACTAGCCCTATGTAAAGTCATCTAATTTATGTATGTGCTATTCACATCATAGAAGGGTTAGGAATTGTTTTTGCTTTGGGTAATAATGACTGAGAATAATGCCTTAGAAATAACACAAGTTCAGTTGATTCACATGCATCAACTTCTAGACATATATGACACCAAATGACTCCTATGAGGCTCCTATGACACCATAATTCCTATGAGAACACTGGAGGGAGTGGGGATAGATCTTAGATTTCACTATCAAGATAAAAAAAAAGCCATGTAAAACTTTTATGAAGCACTTGCCAAGGAAGAAAGAAAGAGAGAGGGAAAAAAAAGAAAGAAAGAAAGAAAGAAAGAAAGAAAGAAAGAAAGGAAGGAAGGAAGGAAGGAAGGAAGAAAGAAAGAAAGAAAGAAAGAAAGGGAGAGAGAAAGACAAAGAATAAATGTGATAATAACTCCATTACAGGTAATCCAATTCCCTGAATAGATTGACAGCATTCCTCTTAGACAATGCCAGGCAGACCATGGATTCATTTGTACAGCAAAGTGTCTAAGTATTATCTTGTCAAAGTGGGTTTGGATAAGAACAAGATTATATTATTATATTATTAAATATCACAGTTTTGTTTTGGTTCTTCCAATTGTCCATTCCATTAGCAATCCAAAAGTACATTCTGATTTTGTTTACTGTGTGCGAAGTAAATAATTTTCACGTTCTTTAAAAGGTATAAATGCAATTTCCATATAACTTAATGATTTATTTCCATTTTTCAGACTCAAGGAATCAGAATAAGGAATTTATTTATGATAAGCATAAGTGATAAGTAGCAATAAATAGTAGGAAAATTAAAAGGAACACCATTAATAAATACCTGTTTCACAAAGGGAAAAATAAATGTGTATTTTCTTAATGAAATTGATATCACCTTCCTTCTCAGTAGACCACTGACCCTGGCTAATTTTCTTATCAGTAGAGACCTGTTCCATTTTTTTTCTTTTATTGATAATAGCTATTTTAAAATCACACAATATATCCTAAGTATAGTTTCTGGTCCTGCAAATACTCTAATTTCCTCCCATCTAGACACATCCTCTTTCTCTCCCCCCCTCTCATTGGAAACAAACAGGTTTCTATGGGCTAACAAGTAAAGTTAAAGCTAATACATTTATGTAGTAGAAAAGAAACAAAATGGGGAAAGCCTAAGAAAAGTCACGTGATACAGATAGAGAAGCAAAGACACACAGACACAAACTCAGAAATTGCATAAAAACACAAAATTAGAAGACAGAACAATTTAAACAATGATCTTTCCAGTTTTTCTTCCACAGGGACCCCAGGGCTCTGAGTGCGGGATATGATAAAGATAACTCATTGTTGCCATAACAGTACTTTCTTTGTTTACATGTTTATTCTATCAAGTGAAACAAAGTTCTTTAAAATGGAAAGTGAACCATTCAAATCCAATAAAAAAGCAAGATTTTTGATAAATAATTCCATCATTTTCAGAGTCAAACTTGCTAAGTTTTCTTTTTGTATTTGGTTACAAAAGAATGTTACAAATACAAATGCCATATCCTTTCTATGAGGCATTTCCTACTTATCAAGAGTAAATGTTTGTTAAATAGTAATACAATCACACCACAGTGCCCAATAAAAGTAATGGAAACTGCTCATCTAATTTACCATTAATCACATGGCTATTTTTCCCATAATGATCATGAAATACACAAAATGTTTCAGATCATAAAAATAGGTTTTGCAATAAACTCTGTCCTTTCCATATCCATTCTGTGGAACTGGATCTTATCCTATAACCTTCTTCCCAAATTCCATTTCTTCATTATCAACTACTTCAGACACTCCCTAGTGAGTAGCTGACCAAAATGGCCAAGGAAATAAGTAGTCAATCTTCACTCTACCTCCTGGACCCAAATTCAAAGCTCTTGGATATTCCAACTTTTTGGACTAATATCCACTTGTGTTCTTTTGTGATTGGGTTACCTCACTCAGGATGATATTTTCTAATTTCATCCATTTGCCTAAGTCATTGTTTTTAATAGCTGAGTAGTACTCCAATGTGTAAATGCCACATTTTCTGTATCCATTCCTTTCTTGAGGGACACCTGGGTTCTTTCCAGCTTCTGGCTATTATAAATAAAGCTGCTATGAACATAGTGGGGCATGTGTCCTTATTACAAGTTAGAGCATCTCATGGGTATATGTCCGGGAGTGGTATTGCTGGGTCCTCAAGTAGTACTATGTCCAATTTTCTGAGGAAGTGCCAGACTGATTTCCAGAGTGGTTATACCAGCTTGCAATCTCACCAGCAGTGGATGAGTGGTCCTCTTTCTCCACATCCTTGTGAGCATCTGCTATCACCTGAGTTTTTTATCTTAGCCATAATGACTAGTTGTTTTGACTTTCATTTTCCTGATGACTAAGGGTGTTGAACATTCCTTGAGCTGCTTCTTGACCATTTGAGTTTTCTCAGTTGAGAATCCTTTGTTTAGCTCTGTACCCAGTTTTTAATAGGGGTATTTGAATGTCTGGAGGGCATCAATGGGAGAAGTGGTCCTTGGTCCAGTGAAGGGTCAATGCTCCAGTGTAGGGGAATGCAAGGACAGGGAGGGGAATTGAGAAAACTTGTTCCACTTCTTTTCTATTTTAGTTGATGGTAATCTAATTAAAATCTTGTTTTGCCTATGTACGTAGATTTTAGAATTGAACTTAGGATCCCATACATGTTACAAAAGCATTCTAATGTGTCCTTAGACCATGATTTTAGACTTTTGAAATGATTTTATAATTTAAAAAGTTGCCAGAAAATGTTCAGTTCTGAGGTTGAGCTTACAATATTAAATCTATAAATATCTTCTCTTCCTTATGCATTCCAATGCAAACAATCATCGAGAATGAAAGAACCAGACTACCCATCTGCATGGTTTTAAATTAGATCCAGTGTATTGGAAAGTATTATTATGTAAGTATATCTCATGTTCAAAACTGACAGAAATTAGAAAGATGAATACTCAGAAACATGATTATATAAATATAAAAAATATATCAATGAGTATTGGTACCTATATATGTGCATATATACACACATGATAGGAATATATGTACGTGAGCACACACACACAAACACAAATATATATATATATATATATATATATATATATATATATATACATAAAATATATGTTACATACCTCCAGCAAAGAAACTTTTAATCTGCAATGTATTATTAAAATTTAATGCATTTAAGCCAATCTCTGGAAGCTTGTGTAACTAAACTTCCTGTTCAATTTATTTTATTTGATATATACCAGAGTACATGGTATATTCAGTGCATAACCATGTAGGCCATTGGTAGGGCTCATTTATGACTCACAGGTTTCTCTCTATTTTATAGCATCTTTACACTATGCATAACAAAATCATATATTGCTCAGTATAGAGAGAAAAATGAAAAATATAGACTATTGATGACTGCTGTGCTGAATATCTTTTTATATTTTTGATTCAATGAGATATATTACCTCTGCTAAATATGTCTACTTATGTTTCATTTTCTGGCTCAACAATGTATAAGTTTAAAAATAGCACTTTTGCCAGGTGGTGGTACCGCATGCCTTTAATTCCAGTGCTTGAGAGGCAGAGGCTGGTGGATTTCTGAGTTCAAGGCCAGCCTGGTCTACAGAGTACCAGGACAGTCAGGACAACACACAGCAACCCTGTCTCGAAAAACCAAAAAAAAAAATAAAAAAAAAAATAGCACTTTCATTGTTAGCAATGATTTTTGCATATATTAATGTAGGATACCCATTTAGAAATACATTAAAATTTGACTTAGGGAATTTAATATAAGTATTTTTTGCAAAGTATTTCTTTTGTGCCAATTGCAGATAATTATGTTGAATTTTCTGTCAGAAAAGGACTTTATCCTGCAGCATTACCAGGACTGAAGCACTTTACATCCTAAGGTTATCGCTCAGTCCTTCAGCTTTCTGAGTGTGTTTAGTTGGTCCCAAAATGAGATTTAAAATGTACTTCTTTTTCATTTCCAATTTCTGTTTATGTGTTTTCTAAGAAAATCAATGTCTTCTCTTATATTTTGTGATTACTTTGACAAGTTAGAATCTTTAATTATTGTATACTTTTTTTAGTCATTATTTTTGTGACTATTTATTACAAAGTGGATCAAGGAAAAAAGTATCAACTTAACTCCACTAGTCCTTTATTCTGACTTTACTCACTGATCCAATGAAGTTGTCAAGGAAAAGAAAATATACATTGATTAAAATACTATAACAAAATGGTGACTATTTCCTGTTTTCATTCTGAGACAGTAAATATAGATTATACTACCCCTTAATTATACTGTAAGCCACTTTTAAAAACAAGTAACAAGAGGAGATGGAGAAGATATTCAAAACAAGAAAAGTCTTACATCAGCCTATAAGACCAAATGGGATTTTAAAATCGGGCTCATCTTTTTCACTAATACAGATCAAGTGATGGGTGTGTATGTGTGTGTGTATGTGTGTATGTGTGTGTGTGTAAACCAGCATGTGTGTGTTCAGATGCCCGAAGACAACCGAGTGATATCCTCCACTACATCTATGTTGCTTACTGGGCTTTTACTGGCCTAAGGCTAGCTAATGAAGCTACCCTGGCTAGTTGGGGAGCTAGGTATTTTCCTGTCTCTACCTTTCCACAAAATGCTATTATTTTGGGCTTTGTACATGAGTTCTCAAGAATCAAACTCAGATCTTCATGCTTGTATAGCAATACATTTTATTACCTGAGAAGTTTTTCCAGCCAGTTTGTTTTCTTAAGATGTTCTGTTGCTATTACAAAGAAACTCAATGTCTAAAAATTGTTCTTATTTTGGGCTTGTACCACAGTAAGAGCCAAGATTTTAAACTCTACTAAATACAAAACAAACAAAAAGACTTTATATACTCATGGTCATTTAAGAAAATACTAGTAGTGATGTATTATTTTTAAGTATACAGCTAATATGTTTGGAGTTATTTAAAATTTATATTGAGAAAAATGTATTTTCACTATTGCTGTAGATGAGCATCTACATAAGACTGTTAAATTGATTGTTTTATATCAAACAACTTTTATAATACTTATTTTTATTGTTTATAATATTTTATAAATTTTAAGGAATATGACAAAAAGTATATTGCAGGTATTGAAGGGGGGGTCTATGGGAGGAGCGGTGGTACAAAAGGGGAACAAGAATGTGATTCAATTCTATTTAATTAAAATATGTTTTTAAATGTTAACAAATTCAGAGAAATTGAAATCATATAACTTTTCTCATCATAATGGAATAAAAGTTTAAAAAAAGATGTTCTGTTGCACATTCAACATGTTTTTCTCTAAAAAATCATTCATCATCATCAAATTGTTATTGTAATTTTAATAATTTCAAATCTAATGTTAATAAAATAACTGATAAAATGTATAAGTACTATGAATCCATATATTTAATAATCTTGATGGATTTATACATTTCTATATTTTAATTAGCCATAATTAATGTTTGTACATAAAAAATTCATTGTACTTTCTATATTTTTATTAAATATATCATTTCTATAATATCTTATTTACTTTTTTATTTCTCTGAAGAAGCATCATGACCAAGGCAGTGTATGAAAGGTAAATTTTACTGAAGCTCAAGCTTTCAGATAGAGACTACGATTATCTTGCTGGGGAGTCTTGCAGAGGCAGGCAGGCATGCAGCCAGGTTAGTAGCCAAGAACTTACATCCTGATCCACAGGCACCAGGCAGAGTTAGAGTTAATTGACAAAAACATGAGCTTTTGAAAGGTCAAAGCTCACCTCCAGTGACACACTTCTTCAACAAGGTCACACCTCCTAATCATTTCTAAATATGGTCCAAGTATCCAATCTCATGAGCCTAGGTGGGCTGTTGGGATTCAAACTACTGCACATGCTACATTTGAATAACAGCAGTGACTTTTTAGAGCCATCATCATAAGATTACTGAGAGAGAAGAAGGTAAGAGAGACAGGGTAAATGATTCAATAAATATGATATACATACATATGGAAATTCTCAAAAGAAATCATAATAATAACTATAATGAGTATATCATATTTGCACCTTTTTCTCTAAAAAGAAGTCTTTATTTTCTCTTTGATATCTTTTTCCAATATTTCTTCTGCCTACTTGAATACAAGAAGATGACTATAAAAAATGTTTTCCATGAAACCATGTAGACCCCAGTTTCTTTCAGTGTTGTCTTCATATAAATAGAATGAAATGCAAATGTCCTGGTGGGTCATGTGTTATATAAATGTCAACTCTGATGCTCCAGTTCTTCCCAACATGCTTTGAAAATAGCACTTAGTTTTCCAGCAACAAAAAGAGGAGGACTCTCTTACATCACTTGATACTATTTCTTTTTCTTACATTTATTTACACACAAGAAACAGTGTCACAGGCTTTCCTGGGAACTTTATATTGAAACTTTTAATATGTTTTGAAACTTAAACCATTCTATTCTATTCACGTTGATTTTGAAATTTAAAAATCATAAGGATTTATATTTATTGGCTTAATTTTAACTCCCATTCAACAGTTATTAAAGTTGACATTACATACAATAAAATAATTTTTAAAGTTTATCTCTTAATCATTTTGAACATATTTGAAATTCTCTATAGCTACCTAGGTCATGATGAACAGCATAGGTTACATAGCATTTATCTCATTATCTTAGGCCTATTTGTGTAATTACTTATTGAGTTTGTATAGGGTGGATTCTCCTTTAAGCATCTTAATGCTTAATGATATTCAAACAATTAATTGACTAAAGTACCAATAATTTATGAGTTTTAAGGAAGCAAATCAGCCACAATCAACAAAACAAAGCAGATGTTAACAATAACTTCCATGGTCAGCATTCATGGAAATGCTGTCACTGAAGTAATGGCTTCCTCCCTAGTTACAATGTTCAGTGGTCATGCTCTTAGACACAAAGCTTAGCATTGCGTGCCCGTCACCCAGCTTCCTAAACAGAAGCTCTTCTGGCTGCTCTTTGCATGTCAGACACAGAGTTTTTTGTTTTTTGTTTTTGTTTGTTTTTTTCCTATGTTCCTTAATCTTATCTTCCGCTTTCAATGTGATCAAGATGCTTCTAGGGGAAGCTACAAACAAGAGTTTGACGAATCTCCTGCTCTATCTAGATATAACTTCTTTAAACTCACTTGGTACAGTGTTGTTGACCTTCCTTGAAAAAGGTGTTCTCAATCTTTTCATCACATGGATTCCAAGCAGGTTCTGCTTTTCTCAGTCTTCTGCAGTCACCAGCTTGTTAAGGTTGTTTTCCTGCCTCCCTTCCCTAGCTCTTCCTACAAGGAGTCTCTGGTGTCTTAACTGCAGTAGAATAAGAAATTCTTTAGATTTGATTTTCTAAGGAGGGCTCAGGGTGAAAACTTGTGGGTTTTTATGGGAGAGAGTGTGCTGGGTTTAAGTTCTGCTGAATCTCATTTTACATTTTGCATGTAGTTAAGTATGAGAAGAGTTAGGCCATCTGTGCTCTACAAAAGTACCTTAAAGTACTTTGCAAAAATTACCTTAAGAATTGAAGTCTTGAGACTAGACAGCTACCTTACAATTAAGGACATTATCAGAAGATTCAGGTCCTGTTCCCAGAACCTTTATCACCTATAAACTACAGAAAATTGTAGCTTCAAGGGACCATATATCTTCTTATGTCCTCACCAAGTACCCACACACCAATGGCACAAATCACACAAACATACACATACAAAACACAATTTTTAATGTTTTTTAATTCAAAACTTTGCTAAACCTTGGTCTTTAAGAAGCCACTTATGATCAATTGCAAAAAGACTACTCCTGAAATCAAAACCATCACTGTTCATTTATTACCTGTGACGTCTCTTTCCCTATTATGCTCTTGTCTGATCTATAGGAAAATCTAACGCAAGGAAAGGAATAAGATCCAAGCCTGAGAGCTACAGAAGAGAGGCATACCAATCATGTACAAGCCTTGGAAGTGAAGACCCAGGCCCCCTTCCCCCACATTAGGTCTAGGGTAGCAAGATGGACTACAGATGTTAGTAAGTAGTAACTCAGAAGTATTAGATAGGAGACATTAGCAACATGGAAGTTTGAGAGTTGCATAGCCATTGAGCTGTTTAAGACATATTAAATATATGGCTGCATGTGTTTCTCTCCTTCATTCAGGAATCCAGAACACTATGCAGCTGCTAGGGAGTTTAGAGCAGATTAATCAACTACTATAACAAATGCTGATAGAATCAGTTACAGAAGTGAGTTTTCAGCCTTTACCTTCAGGGCTCTATTTTTCAGAGTCATACATTAAGGAATTAAACTAGAATTCTAAGCCAGGTTTTTGGGAGATTAGAATCTCTCTCTCTCTCTCTCTCTCTCTCTCTCTCTCTCTCTCTCTCTCTCTCTCTCTCTCTCTCTCTCTCTCTCTCTCTCTCTCTGTGTGTGTGTGTGTGTGTGTGTTCCATACTGTTGTAACATGAGATCTCAGGAGATATGGGGACTTCTTATCTTGAAGCCAGATTTTTCTGGCAGTGAGTACTCTAGCTGTATTGAGTTTAGCCTGGCTGTCAGCGCCCAGTGATTCATTTCAACATTCTGATTTGGAGTGTACTTCCTTTCCTTCTTTCACTGAGGACATGGCATAATGCATCCATTTCCTCTGTGAATCACTGCCTCTTGAGGAGTCTCCATTCTCTTTGTGCTAAAACAGCAAAACATTCCTGCCTATGCTTGGGAGTTGCTGAATCCCTCAGTGTTAGGCTATCAGTTCCTCAATAGTGTCACAATGACTTCAACTGCCAGCTCACACTGCCACAGTTTGTTGATTCAAATCCAACTCCAACTTCTAATCTGTGCTAAACACCCACCTTCCCATCTTTCTTTTTTCTTTTCTCATTATTTATTTATTTATTTGCTTTTAAGATGTGTCAGCCAAGTGGAACTCTGAACAGGAGCTGCTGGGCCTGAATTAAATTTGGTAGTTCTGTAATTTCTTTTTATTGCGATTCAGACATGCTATGTTCTTAGTGTTCTCAGTGTTCTGACTCAGGAAGTTGAATGGGGGTGAGAGGAGAGGAACTTGGCCTTGACTCATCTGGGACTGATTAAAAATCTTCTTGTCATGCAGTGTGTTTACAAGAACATGATCCAGACACTTAGAAAAATAATTTTCAATTTTCATGCTGATAGCTACTACTCTAAACATCATAAGGTGAAAAATGCTGTATTCTGCCTGCCAGAAACTCAGATCATGGAGCATAATTCCATCAGTCTAGTCTTCTGCAGCTTCAAGTGAATGATATAGCTTAGACTTCCTATTCCTTTGTGTTTAGCAGGTTCCCTACTATTAACAACCAGGCATTACTACCATCTGCCCCATCAACAGCAGGATTTGTCATCACTAACTGCCAAGATTAAACAGATTGTTATTGTCATCATGAGTTACATATCCTCCTCCATGTACATGGGTGACATTCTCTTATGAAAGGCCAGTCAGTCCCTCTTCTCCATGCTCTCTTAATCCCTCCACCCTCCCCTAAAGGCAGCCACTGTCTACCCCCTCCCCACTAAGCCTCCCAGGTGAGATCTATCAGATCACAACACCTACCTCTCTTGAATTTTGACAAGATCCTTGGTCAGTTAGCAAGAACAAACTGGTTATTCCTACATATTTTAACCTGGCCCTAATGGCAAAAAATGTAAGAAATTCTTGTAAAACCCTATAAATACTCTCTTTTAAGACAAGGATAAGATAGAAGATGCAAATACTTTTTTCAGGTTTTCAAAACTTGGAAATGGTCCTTGTTATATCAAGATTAATGGCGGCAAGGCGGAGATAAGTGGAAGGTCTCTAGCAGCAGAATCGTCATTTCATCAGAACACTACAAGAGCAACATTCTCTCTGTAGAAATAGAGATTCTGTACAGGGGATCAGGAAACTTAGTTTTATAAGACAGGTAAAGAACTTGAGATGATACCAGATTCTCTCTGTAGGCCATGAACCCTACCCTCACCCCCAGTCTCAAAGTGGTAAATACAAGTAAAAGTTGGTATGTAGATCATCGTATCTACATTCAAACAGTGTTATCAGTCAGATCAAGTTTCCTGTTTGGAATTTCTCTGCCTATTGGGGATGAGGCCTAAAGAATCAGGTACAAGACTAATAATTCAAATAAAAATTCTCCTTCTGTGCATGTGCTTAAAGTTACTTTCTACTCTGGCTCCTTCCTTTGATCAAGTCTTATCCTCGTTACCTGCACAATTATGTTTTTTGTCCTGTCTTGTACAAGTTTTACTTACTGAACTTCCCCCTATATCTAAATCAAATATTCCACATAAGAGCTCCCAAAAGATCTTTCTCCACACCAGCTCTTTATGGTTTCAATTTATCTACAACATGAACCTTTTAATGCTATAGAAAAATTCTGGCTGTAAGTGACCGTCTTCCTTTTCATCCAAAATACAATTCTTAACATTAGTCCTCTGTTTTCATGATACCTTCCTTCCAAGCTTCTGCTAGTTCACTTTGGTGCAGAACTCCTGGTAGTAGAATTAGCCACTGTCATCATGAATTAACTCTATACCTTAATCTTATCAGAGTCTCATCATCACCTTGGTCTCTCTGGCCTCACTCCTCCCCCCACTCAACATTCCTGGACAATCTCTCAACTTCACTCTATAATCAAATAATCCCTTTGCAGCTTTCTACCAATTGTTTTTCAAAATTTCAGAGAACCCTGCTTTAACAGATCTGGAACTACATCTACTGACAATGACTCTCCTCCCCTAGAAACAGTTAAGAAATAGTTGTCAATAACCCTGTCCCCACTTTTTTTTGTATCAGCATTTCCCACTCTTTTGATGGTCTTGCTCTCCATCTCTGTTTAGCTTTTTAGGGTTTGAATAACAGAAATGTCTTAGTGGTAAAACATGATTTGTACAATATTACAGATGATGCTGTTCAACTATTATCAGTTATCTCAGAAAGACAGCCTACCTAACCTTAGCTACCAATTTCAAACAGAAAAGTATGTCAGAAAGACACTAGTAGACCCCATGACTACAACAATTTACTCATTCCAAGACCCTCATCCTACCTCTATAAAGGGTCACATGCAGCTTTTTCCAGTGTCAGAACTTTCAATTACATGTAGGTAGGAGTCTGCCCCTCATTTTTTGTGTTCTTAAGCATTGGGACTAAGGAATGGATATGGGTTAGGAGGGTGGCTGAGGGGGATCACAGGAGGAATAAAGATAGTGTTACACAGAGATCTCAGTGCCCTGGCGAAGAGAGGGAGGTGAGGTTATAGAAGAACTACTACAGACATTGGATGGTCTGAGAGATAAGACTTGGAAGACTGGTGGTGTAGGTGAAGATTGGTAATTATCCTACCTCCTTCCCTGGATAAAGTAGCCTATTATTCCCCAGAGAAGGCCTGTTGGAGCTGAAAATTTAGGGTAAAGCAATGAATGCAGTCCAGGAAGGGAAGAGATAGTTGAACATCCACTTCACATCACGGACACTCATTTACTCTTTTCTAGTCGCTAGGATGACCAGATGACCAGTGAGCACTTTGCCTTTTTGTGTTTCTTACCTTGATCTGTGCACAAGATTTACCTGTTTGCCAGAGCACTTTCTTAGGTGCTCCTTATGTTGTTGAGAAACTTTCTGTCCTAAGATCATTGGAACTACAAAAACAAATAGTTTACCCAAGGCAATGGGAGTCGTAACAAAAAATTGGATGTGAATTCCCAAAAAGAGGGTATTTAAACATGTTTTCAGAAGAATTTGAATTATGGGATGAATGCTCAAAACTACCACACAAAGCAAATTACAAACAAAATACAAATAAACAAGCAAGACAAATTTGTTTTGTTAAAGGATGTTGCCAAAACCCAAAGGAAGCTAGTGAGAATGTGTGTCTCATGTCTCTGTTTGTATGTCTTCATACATTAAAGCAGCTAGTCACTGTCTCAGTCTATTGATAGGAGTTTAATATCACAATCTGTCCTGACAGATGAAAAGGCATGAGGGAGGAGTGTTTGACAGAATCCAAGAATCTCTAGGGGTTGGGGAAACAGGTATGTCATGAGATAGGCTAGGTTAAGAATACAGGAGTCCTTATCATGGTAACTACAATGTACTAACCAGAATTAAAAACAAGCAAAAAATGCTTTACAATCATTGCAAATTATGAACATTTGCTCTGTTTTCATACTTTTTATAGATGCCAGATGCATGCTTTGTAAGCTATTTTCCCTGCTAGAAACTGAATACATATGTATATGTATGTATATGATGTGTGTAATATATATATTATGTATATATGTATATATATGGGTAGAAATGTAAAAGTGTTATATAATAGGAGAATACTTCAGTACCTTAAAGTAACATGCACCTATTCAGTGATAAGAAGAAAAAAGAACAATCTTTTGAAAATTTACATTGATAAAAACGAAGCTGTTAGCTATATTATTATAAATAAATATAACTGCACTAATTGTTACTATATTTATAATAATTTTCATTAGAGTTTAAATTTGTAAAATATAAGATATTATGATGTGTATTGATACTTATAAGCATATGAGAAAAATTATCTCTGGATAAAGAAATTATCTCAGGATAACTGCTATTTTTTGCATAGCAATACAAGAGACAGTCTTTCTAAATCAATAAGACCAATGTCTTGGTGGAAATTTATTACTACTTTGAGGGCCTTCTATCCTGTAGGCAATTATGCCTATCAAGAAACTTCAAATGTCTTCACATACTTATCAGGAAATAGAATCTTAAACGTTACTTCATAAAGGGCATGAGCAAAAACAGAACTACAGCTATTGTTTTCCTTTAATCTTCTCTTATATATCACATGCTGGGTTGCTTAGGTTAACATCAGGGTTACAAGACCTGTACTGAAGGGATTTTAAAAATTTAAATATTTATTTTTATTTTGAATGATGTGTTTGAGTTTGTCTTTCTGTGTGGGTTTGTACATATCCATGGATGCCAAAAGAGAGTGTATGTCAAATGGCCTAGAACTGGAGATACAGGTGACTGTCTGCCTCCTGGACAGTCAGCAGGGAAGTGAATTTGAATGCTCTTCACATGTACTATGTGTTCCTAACCACTGAGTGTTTTCTATGAATTGTGGCTAAATCAAAAGCATTTCAAGCATCTTTCTTCTGCACTGTAATTTGCTTCACAAATGATTAATTTGGATTTCCATACTGTTTGCTAATTTCCATTCTGTAAATTATTGCAGTTTCAGCCAATCAATTTGTTGCTCTTCAATGTTTTCAAACATTTAAATATCAATACTGTATTGGTGTCAAATATTATACAAATGAATTTTAAAGTATTGTCTTAGTGTTTTACTGCTGTGCTCAGACACTGTGACCAAGTCAAGTCTCATAATGGACGACATTTTATTGGGTCTGGACTACAGGTTCAGAGGTCCAGTCCATAATCATCAAGGTGGGAGCATGGCAGTGTCCAGGCAGTCATGGTGCAGGAGGATCTGACAGTTCTACATCCTCATCTGAAGCCTGCTAGCAGAATACTGACTTCCAGTCAGCTAGGAGTAAGGTGTTAAAGCCCACTCCTCCAGTGGCACACCTACTCCAACAGGGCACACCACCAAACAGTGCCACTCCCAGGGCCAAGCATATACAAAGCATCACAAGTATTAAAAACATATTATTGTGAGCAAATCATAAGGATTCCCAAATAACTTTTTACTTGTCAAAACAGGCTGAACATATAACACTAATAGAGAATAAATATAAGGATACGTATTACACTCTTATTTAGAAGCAAATGACACATTTTTTAGAAAAGTTTACCAGTGCGTATCTTAAGAAGCTGTTTTACATTTTATTAAGCACTTTGTTTTTTTTTTCCTTTTTTTATTAGATATTTTCTTTATTTAC
>NW_022196896.1:55506688-55523734 GCF_008632895.1 Mastomys coucha | reverse complement strand
TGATTTTAGATCCAATTCTTGCTTTTCCGGTGTTTTGGAATATCCAGGACTTGCTGCAGTGGGAGTACCAGGTTCTAATGAAGCCATGTAGTCTTGGTTTTTGTTGGAAGGATTCTTGCGTTTGTCTTTCACCATCTCTTGATTTTTGGTGATAGATGTTCTTAGTGACTCTGACCAGAGTTTGTCCTGTCCCTGACGCCCTGCAAGACCCCTGACACTAGTGGGGCCTGTACCTCCCAGCTGGCTGCTCTGGGCTTAGAAACTCACAAGAGAGAAGATGACAGCTCTCACTTGAGACTCCGGGCCAAGGAGATCCCTGGAGGCAGGCCCTCCAATTGCAGGGAAGGGGCATCTAAGGTCGCTGATCCACCTCTGTCACTTGGAAGCTGAGAGGATCCTGTCCCTACTGCCCTGAGGCTCCCCTGCGACCCGTGGGGCCTGTGCCTCCCGGCTGGCTTAGGAACTCACTGGAGAGAACTATTAAGCACTTTGATATAAAGAGAAGATAAAACCAAGGCACTGTAGCCTCACAACCTGCCTAATTATCCCCAGTTAAATTTCACTTTGGTGAAAGAATCTAAAACTTTTCAATCAGGTAGCAGTTTCTGAGCTGCTATGCTATATATTGCTGTTTCAGGCATTCAAAACTATAAATCAGGGAGAAATAAAGAAAATTAATGAGGACTTTGATGAAAATATTTTTTTAAGAATCTTAAGAAACTGCCATGAGCCTAGTATTCTAAGAAGAACTGTAAGAGGATGATGATATAGGGGTTTGTGAAGATTTTTTTTCCTAATTTGTAGGAACATGGAATGAGCAATTCTCACTTTCATATGGAAAAACAAAAAACCCAGGATACCCAAAACAGTTCTTAACATTAATAGAACTTCCAAGGGAACCACCAGCCCTGATTTCAAACTGTATTACAGAGCAATGGTGATAAAAACCATATGGTATTGGTATAGTGTTGTGGATAGCTCTGGTCTTATATTTTGATGCTAATTCTCCTCATCCTGAGAGATAGATAGGTCAATCAATGGAGTAGAATTGAAGGCCCTGAAATTGAAGGCCCAGAAATAAGCCCACACAATTATGGACAAATCTTTCCTAAAGATGAATGGATCCAGAAAATGTGGTATAAATGGAATAAAAATGTTGACATCAAGAATTTTGTAGGCAAATAGATGGAACTAGAAAATAGTCTGAGCGAAGTAACCCAGACAGAAAGGGACATATATGGCATGTACTCACTGATATGTGGATATTAGCTCAAAAGTTTAGAATATCCAGGATACAACTCACAGACTACATGAAGCTTATCAAGAAGGAAGGCCAAATGTGGATGCTTCATTTCCACTTTGAAAGGAAACAATATAATCACTGGAGGCAGAGGGAGAGAAGGTTCTGGTTGGGAGAGGGGAGGAGGAGGGAAAAAGAGGGACAAGTTTAGGTATGGGAATAGACAGGAGAAAATTCCAGAAAGCCAGGAAAGTTAATAGAAATATGTAGCAGTGGGGGGTGAGCAATGGGGAGAAACACTAGAAAGTCCCAGACACCAGGGATGTGAGAAGTCCCAGGGCCCAATAGACATGACATTATCTGAAGTACCCAATAGAGATAGAACTTGATGAGACCTCCCCAAGTGAATAGGCATAGCCCCCAGTTGAGGGAAGGGGATACTCACCCACTCCAATAATTTTAACCCAGAATTGTCCCTGTCTAAAGGAAACATAGGGACAAAAAATGGAGCAGAGAATGAAGGAAAAACCATCCAGAGACCACCCCACCTTGGGGTTCATCCCATTGGCAGACACAAAACCCCTACACTATTGGTGATACTAACAAGCACTTGCATTCAGGTGCCCAGTAGGGCTGTCCTCTGAGAGACTTTGCTAACACCTGATCAAAACTGATGGTGACACTCACAGCCAACCATTGGATTGAGCCTGAGGACCCCCATGGAAGAGATAGAGAAGAACTGAAAGATCTGAAGGGGATTGCAACCCCACAGGAAGAATAACAATATCAACTAACTGGACCTCTCAGAGCTCTCAGGAACTGAATCACCAACCAAAGAGTATGCATGGGTGGTTTCATGGCTCCAGCTACATCTGTAGCAGAGAATTGCTTTACCTGATATCAATGGGAGGGCAGGACTTTGGTCCTGTGGAGACTTGTTGCTCCAGTCAAAGGGGAAACTATGGGGGTGAGGCAGGAGTGGATGGGTGAGTGAGCACCATTTTAGAGGCCAAGAGGAGGGGGATGGATGGTGGAATTTGTGGGTAGGGTGGGGAATGACAAGGGAGACAACATTTGAAATGTAAATAAATAATTTATTGTAAAAAGAAAGAAAAAAGGATAAAAAAGAGGAAGTTGTTAGAGGAAGAATAAGGAAGTCACAAATGTTGGGGAAATGTGAAGTGCTAAGGAAAGTATCTTAGGGAAGATACAAATATAATAAATAAATAAACAAATAAATAAATAAAATTATTAAAATATAAAAATAAAATTAAGAAAAGAAATATTATCCTCTTCTAACTAATTAAAGCAGAATGCTGAATTCTGAAGTCCCATATTGTCAGTTTAGGTCAGTCACTGTTTCAAGGGAGGCAATATTGGGGAGACAGGTATAATATACTATATAATGATTAATGACTCCATATACTTTTTCTAGTATAGCTTAAGGAGACCTTCCCAGGATGGTCTCTGGCCAAGTGAATAATACTCTGGGCTTCTCCGCAATTTTAGGCTTAATTAGTCTCCCTGCAAGCACAATGCCCTGCTTTTCATCGACCTGAGTGCTCTGTGACAGATGTCTATGCTTGTAATGCAAAGGGCATGACTCCTTCCCAGGCCCCTTCTTTCCTCTACTTGCCTCTAGACAGCTACTGGGATAAAGAGTCATGGAAAACTTCCAGCCTGCTCTGGAAGTTTTACTTTTAAATTCTAATAAAATTTTCCTCCAGATTCTGTTTGAGTCAATTCTTAAATTATTTATATTTTTGAAACTGAGTACAACAAAACATGGTACATTGTTTCCCTCAGTAACATTTGGGTATCACAAATGGATCACCTCAAAATTCAGTAAGAGTTATAGGAAGTTATTACAAACTGGCCTCTCATCTACCAGCTAACAGCTTATCTCAGCTTCTGTTAAACTGCTTGCTTATACAAATCTCCTGCTGCAGCTGCTGAGAGAGATATTGGATATAGTTTCTGCCTTTTAATGCCTCTTCCTCTAAATGCTCATGGCTATACTTAGGTCCCAAATACCTGAGTAGAGCCAGCCCCAGCAGCCAGAAATAATGATTTTCATTTGTTTAAAGGTTGTGTCTGAGTGGTCCTCTCTGGTGGACTCTCCATACCGTTATCACAAATAAAGTTATAGTGGATATCCCAATAATAGAAAGCACAGTCTGAAAATCCAAAAGAAATATCTCCGTGTTTCTGACTCACTTTCCACCAGATTTTTCCATACCTATATCCCTAGGCCCAGCTAATATGCTCTAATCTCCTAGACTTCTTTTGTATATACCACAATTGAAGCAGAAGAGACAGAAAACAGAATAAAATAGATCTTTTGCAAGTTGAAAATTACATGAAACTTGAAATAAGCATCAGAGACCTTTGTCACACCTGGTGCCACAGTTGCCTTAAAGGTTCATTATTTGGGACATATTCCAGCTATGAAGTAGCAAAGACTACCTTGCAGGACTTTGTGTGCTACAGCTACACATAAATATTTTTTCTGGAAGAAATGATGGGGCAATGACATGATAATCAGGAAGAGACTGTATGAGAAGCAAACCAGAAGGGAAGAAAGACTCAGGCTTTGTGTTCAATTGAGTGACAAGAGGCCTTTTGCTTCCCTTTCAGCACCATTCAGTTTTTAGTCATATACTTGAGTATATGACAATCTAAAATGAGCATTTATGATGCTAGTACTACCTTTCATACTATAAGAAATCGCAAATGTACTAAACGGTTCAGCCAAAAAAAAAAAAAAAAACATTAAGAATATTCACCTTCTCCTTTTGGAATCCAAATAGAAAAAAAATGCAATCTTTTATTAAGAAGCTAAAATTTTACCTTTTCTCATATCCTGTCTGTTTTCAACCAGGCTGCACAAAGAGATTCTGATAGGACGAGGCAAAATATAATGACACAGTATTCTCAAATTCTTTCTCTTTAAAATGTTATTAGAAAATTTAGATATTAAATTATGTCATTAAATAGTCTTTAGTATTATTCTTAAAACATTAACAAATTAATGAAGTAACTATAATATAAAAACAACTTCATATAATGACAAATACTTTTTGGAAGGATTGCTTTTTGGGAGAGATGAAATCAACAAGTTAGAAAAAGCAAAAATTAATTTATTTTAAATTTGACACACAAATATAAGAAGTATATGTCCACGAGGTACCATATGATGGCACATGTGTAGAGTTACTAATGTTTAAGTCAGGTTAAACATCATGACTCTGATGCTCACTTATTCAAACTAGTAACATATGATTTAAAAATTAAAGTCTTTAGGGAGACAAATCACCTTCATGCAGTAGCACTTTCTATTCCTTATCTCCCTGCTTTGGGTGGTGGTGTTGTTTCTTTGCTTGATTTATTTTTGAATTGTAATAAAGTTTTCTTGATCTTCTCTTTGAGCTTATTCATAAATATTTTTATTCATGAAACCAAGATGTACAAGTGAACATCTGGATTTCCTCAGTATCACCTGAAAACCATGAACATAGCCCATCAAAATCCAATAACAGTGATATGAAAGTTCTTATTTTATCAGCTGCAGGGACAGGAGGAGGGTAGTTTAATATAAGTGATAAAGTGGTTTTGTCATGAGATGGGATTCCAACAAGTTTACATATGACCTCTCCCCATCATTCTCAGATGAAATATGTGTGTTGAGACAGTCTTTCTCACATTGTGCTACAAGGTCCTCATTCCTAAGACATCCATCACTATAAAGAATTTCAGCCATCTATTAGTCTGGGAGACCTCTCAATTTCCTATGGTAGTAAACCTATACCTTGCTGTATGCACTCAAACAGTTCCATCAGTTGAACATCTGAGGCTAGTTTCTTTTCTGACTCCTGTCCCAATAAGCTGCCTTAGATATCTAATAATAAGAATAATATAAATCTAATGTTTTTCTTAGAATATTATGTATAAGGCATTTAGCTTTACTGACTGGAAAGCTGACTTTTAAACACTGATCCTGGGCAGTGGTGGCTCATGCCTTTAATCCCAGCACATGGAAGGCAGGCATATTTCTGAGTTTGAGGCTACAGAGTGAGTTCCAGAACAGCCAGGGCTATACAGAAAAAAAAACAAAACAAAACAAAAAACAAAAATAACCCAAACAAACAAAATAAAAAACAAAAAACAAAAAGCGGGCTAGAGAGATAGCTCAGTGGTTAAGAGTACTGAGTGCTCTTCCAGAGGTTCTGAGTTCAATTACCAGCAATCACATGGTGGTGGCTTACAACATCTGAAATGGGATCAGATGCCCTCTTCTGGTGTGCCTGAAGAAACCAACCAACAATGTACTCACATACATTAAATCAATAAGTAAATACATATCAAAAAGAAAAAAGAAAAACATCGATCTAACCGAAGACAGAAAATCATTGCTTTTATCTTATAGACACTTTTAAGTAAAAGATAGGTTCAAAATATAGAAGATGTAAAAGTAAGTATAATCTTAAGAAGACATACAGTCATCGCTTCTACAACTCTGTTCCTAAGAAGCCTCTTTTATTCATTACAGACTGCATTCATTCCACAAAGTGCTAGTTCTATGAACCAAAATTCTTTGTTACCCTCTAAAATGAACTTAGCAAAATTCATTTTCTCTGTCAACTTGATAATAATGCAGGGAGTATCTTAAACACAGGGAAAGCAACATTTTTAAAACTGAAGCACCACATATATGCCACAAAGCATGCACACACACACACACACACACACATAAACACATACTCAGACAGAGACAGACAGAGAGAAAGAGAGAGACAGACAGACACACAGACACACAAATACACAATCAAGCTACAAAGAGAGAAATATGAGAATGCTTGTAAATGGGCATTCATTTTTTTTTCCTTGAAGGACTCAGAGATTTAAGTGCTCTTAGTGGCATGGGATGGTTTGCATTCTCTAATTTGGTCAGATTTTATTCATGAAACCAAGAATCATAAGAGAACATGCAGATTTTCACAGTGGCATGGGGAGGGCATGAATGGAACTGCTCAACATACGATTACAGTGATAAGAAATTTCTTCAGCTGAATCAACAAAAACAGAATCCTCAAGTAATCACTGTTCCTAATTGGACCCTGGAATCCAATCAACAAGATTTATGTATCTATAGTCCTGCCCTAATGGGACTGTCAAGCATAGAAAGACCTTGGGTATGTATTAATTACATAATTAATTTGAGATATATCCAACTATTTGCATAGTGGACTTGCCCTTTTGAAGTATGGTTGCAACAATATGTTCATCCACTCACTAGTTAAGACACAAAGGTTGTCAATATTTTTCCTAAAACTAACAGTAAAACAATATCCATGTACAAAAAAGATTTAGTGATATATATATATGTGTGTGTGTGTGTGTGTGTGTGTGCATGTGTGTGTGTGTGTACGTATGTGAAACAATAATAATCAAAGGAAAAGAGACTATCAATTTGATAATTAGGAGGCATGAGAGACTTTCTATGGAGGGTAACTAGAAAGGGTGGGAGAGAAAAAGGAGGAAAAAAGTGATATAATTCTAATTAAATTAAAATTAATTGTAAGTGAAAAAGAATATATTTTATTTTATTGTTTTTAATTTGGGAGAGTGTTTTCAGGACATTGTTTTTCTCTGTAATGCTAAATGTCCTGAACCACACTCTATAGATTTCTCTAGTCTTGAACTAAAGGATCTGCCTGCTTCTGCCTCCTCATTTCTGGGATTAAGGATGTATGCCACTACTTCTGGTAGGGGGCTGAGAGAGAGAGAGAGAGAGAGAGAGAGAGAGAGAGAGAGAGACGGAGAGACGGAGAGACGGAGAGACGGAGAGACGGAGAGACGGAGAGACGGAGAGACGGAGACAGAGACAGAGAGACAGAGAGAGACAGAGACAGAGACACAGAGACACAGAGACAGAGAGACAGAGAGACAGAGACAGAGACAGAGACACAGAGATAAAGGCACAGAGAATATATATTCTAATAAAACTAAGAAATCCATACAAATCTATTAGAACATAGTCATTTGAAAATCATCAAATTATCATGGTAGCATTTTTCCTCCTTTTAAAAATTGTATTAAATATTTTTTTCCAGCTCTGAGTTCTGGAGGGATATTTTCTTTGTTTTTCTATGTACTGAAATATTGATACAGGTAGCCTGTATAATGTAATTATGTTTGAAATACAATTCTCTGGATGTTTCTTTTAAATATGTTTTCATAATGATCCTAAACTGAGCTTCAATTTAAAAACTTGTCTAACACTTAATTATCAAATATGTTTCAATAGTTTCTCATTAAAGTGTTAGAAGACAAATGCAACATCTTATTACTTGGAGAATCAATCTGCACTGACTAGATCCCAGTCAGGTAGATAGCTCAGTTAGGCAAGTACTTGCTCTCCAAGTGCAAGGATCTGAGTTCCATGATATGGATATGTATGAACAGTAGAAGGTCATGAATGGAGGGGCCAGAGACAGCAAAATCCCTGGCACTCTCAGTGAAGCCAGCCTTGCTGAAGGCAGGAGGTGTTCCTAGTAAGCTTCTGGGAAAAATCAAAAGCAGAAATAACATTTTAATTTGACCTCTTGTTTCACATGTGTACACTCATAGACACGAATATATTTTTAAGAAAATAAAACCAATACTCAAAAGAATATTTCAACCAACATTTTTTTTCAAAAATAATAAAAACTAAAGGAATATTGGCATACCTTTCACAATAAAGGAACATAGGCATTTCTTTTCAAACTTCAGGTTTGAACCTAGAAAGATACATCTGGGGAGTTCAAACTGCCTAACCTGTCTCAAATTCTGAGTTCACAATAGTAATTGTTCAGCTGTTACTCAACTTCTCTGGTGTAGAAACAAAGGCCAACAAAATGATTGTTCTACTCGATCTGAAAAAGAAAAGGGAAAGAATTAAAAGAAAATGTCAAGGCAAACAGTGGAGCACATTTTCAATCCTAGAAGGCTGAGGTCAGGAGAAGGCAAAGTAGATTGTGTGATCTTTTGCAAACATTAAAAGCAGATTGGCTTTGCAATTTCAGGGCCTGCTTCTTGTTCTTCTGAAATGCTACAAAGAAGTGTTGCTCCACAAATGCTTTTATAGAAACAAGGGGTTATGTAATGCTTGAAAGCATCAACTATTTTAGGAAAAAAACAAAAAGCAAAAACAGGATTAAAAAATTGCAAGGTGAAGATAGAAAAGAATATTATAATCAAATGAAATATTTTTTGTTGTTAATTTTCTTACATGGTAGTATTTCTACTCAGAGAAGAGATAAGACAGCATTGAGGTTGAGCAGACAGCCCAGCAGGCTTAACATCCAGGGTTAGAACCCTAGAACTCATGGTCAAGGAGAAAATCAACTCTAAGAGTTGTCCTTTGACCTCCAGAATTGTACTGTAGTATGTATTCCTAAATAATTTCTCTCTCCTCTCTCTCTCTCTCTCTCTTTCTCTCTCTCTCTCTCTTTCTCTCTTTCTCTCTCTCTCTCACCTGCACATGTGCGTGTACACACACATACAGACACATACACATACACACACAGTGTATTTTTCAAAAGACAGCACCCTACTATCTTATACCTCTATAAAAGTTATAAAATTAGATCATCATAATCAACAAAATATTAGTATTATTAATAGCAGAGTAAAAATAATAAAAAGAGATTTGGTAGTTTTCCACATTTATTTATTTGTTTTAGTTATGCTCATGATGGATAAAATGGAATGTTATATTAAGTGGCAATTGTATTTGTTTGTAAAATGCACTGACTAGACAATTGGTACCTGGACCGGTGAGACTTAATATTTGAACATGACTATCACTACACTAATTTAGATACTTTTAATACACTTAGATTTTAAACTCTGGTATTGGACTTTGTTTGGCTGTAAGAGAACTTGGCCTTTCTTTCCCATATGTTGACTACAATATATTGATAAAAACATTCAGTTTTGCTGTTTAACCTCTTGGGAAAAGCTTCACAGATAGTGAGGGATCATGCCTGGATACCCATGACATTCTAAGTTGCTATGAGAGAAAGATTATTGGATCCTGGTAAACAAAGTCCTAGCTGTGTGGTAGCATGGAAGTACACATGTCAACATTTATAAAGTAATTTTAATATTAAACCTGTGTGAAATTCAGCAATTGAACCATCATCTCTAGTAAACTACAGAAAAATGGATACTGTTGGTGGGGAAGGCATTTCAGAAATTTAAAAAAAAAAAAGATTATGTATGGTAAAACTGAACTAAACATGTTAAAATCAGTGAAAGTAAGACAAATGCCATTGTACTCTGGTGTGTTGGGAATTAGTGTTTGATTCTTTTGTAATACTATAAAAACTTTGAACAGTGCTTACCTTCTTTTAATCATATAGCATCTATAAAACTATTATCTATTTTATAGCAAATTCTCATACAGATTTTAAAATTTTGTTTAGCTTCCAATATTGGGTCCTTTGAGTTTCCAATGTTATGAGATCCCTGTGCGGCTTTACTGGAATGTGGCTGCCAGTTCCCCTCTCTGGGGCATTTCCATTCCTTGCATCATGTTCTCCTTCTTCCTTTTCATCAGTAAGATCAGGTTCACTGAGCCTTCCTGAACGCAGACCTCAGTTTTTCAAATGTCAACAATTTCCATTAGCTTCTTCCTACAAATATTTGTTATGAATATAACATTCAGAGTTTTAGTTTTAGTTTTCTTTGTTTTGATCTTTGGTAAAAAAAATGATCCTTTGATTCTCTATTTATTTTATTTTATTATTTTTTTTGACCTATGGCTGTCAGCGAAAGATAAGAAATTATTACAACTGCAAGTTTTGCCAAGTGAATAAACTGAATGACTGATGAGTGAAAGTCACTCACTGCCCCATGTAGAAACTCTCACATCTCCCTTTTACAACAAAAATTTCCCCTCAGCTTTGTCTTCATGCTGTTTCACATTATAGAGCTTGTTTAGAAGACCTTTCTAATATAATATCCATTTCTTATGTTCCTCCTCCTGTGTGTGTGCAAATGCATGCATGTGAGCATATATTTGAGATTTGTTATGCTTAATCACTAGTCATGAAATGCTTCTTCTACCTATAAAGTAATGAGTGGAGTGAAAAGCTAACAACATAGGTACAGTTCCTTACAGCTAATTACTGTGATTTTAAAAATGATATAATGTTATTTCAGTACTACTATTATTTAATTAAGCCATGTAAATTGAAATCCATGACTGGCAGGAACCCAGTGTGCCCTATCTTGTTTTAACATTGTATCACCTGGACTCAGTTGCCTCTGTAAAATACATTGGATTATTAGTAAATACCTATTTCAGAAGAGCTAGAAACCTCTTGTAGGGATCGATGTTTGAGAAGTTGTGGTAAAGAAAACTACCAAAACCATTCTAGTTTGAAGATTTTTTTTGGCTCAGTCCACTATGGAAAGATTTCTCTGCTTTCTAATTACTTTTGAAAAGATTACTTAGAAATTATTTGCAGAAAAGTATAAAGTATATCAAAATATCAAATTTTATCATATAACATTTATTTACTATTACTGATTAATTAAAACTGTATATATATCCAAAAGTATAGATTTTGGTTAGTGATGTATGAGTATTATTTTTTAATATGGCATTGATTTTGTTAATGTCTAGTTTATGCCTCATCATGGGAATATATTAAAATCCCCACAGACATGAATTTAAATGCTATATTCATATTATAAAATGTGCTGGCCTCTAGAAACCTGTGCCCTATAGTGAGCAGAGCTGAAAAGAGTGCATGTAGACAATGCATTACTAAGCATTTGTACTTATTACATAGATGGATGGTCATATTTAGGGCCTTCGATCTGTAATCCATTAGTTATTTTAGTTTCAATAAAACATGAATTTATAATGATATTGTCATTAACAATATAAATTAAATCACTGTTCCTAGAATCTGCTTTGCATTATATGTTTTAGTAAATTAAGGACTTGCCAAGTTGATAGGAAGAGAAAACATGATAAAAATTAATCATTTGTCTAGAACAACAATGGAATTTTAGCTAAAAAGAAAATCCCATTTTTAGCAACAATATTTCGAAAAGAGCATATGAGGAATTCTAAAGAAACAATCTAAGCAACACATTGAAAGTGATACTTAGATGCAGAGTCAAGGGTTTATAGCAGGGGGTTCTGGTTTTAAAGTCTATGCCTGTGACTATGTCCATGCAGGTATAGTGTGAGTCTGGATCTGTCTTCCTACTGTTGGCATGGAAACCTCATCAATGTGGGGACTGCACTTAGGTCTGTTTTCAGTATCAGGATCTCCTCACACCCACAAGCAGAGTGCAGCATGGCTGATGCTGCGCACAAAACTATTGCTGCTGAGAGAAAGAATAACAAGCACAGACAAGCACTCTGATATCATTTGGGGAAGAGTAGAAATCAATAAGATAAAAATGGACCATTGATTTTTTTCGACATTACTGTTTGCTTGTAGGTGTCTTCATTTGTTCTTTTATTTATTTTGTTAGTTCTTTTTTCTTTCCGTTGCAATTTTTATTAGTTCCTTGAGAATTTCGTACAATGCATTTTTTATTGTATTAACCCGTCCCTCAGTTTTTCACAGAGCTTCCTGCCTATCCTATGAGTCTGACTTTGTATCTTCTATTTATTTATTTATTTATTTATTTATTTATTTATTTAAAATCAAGTCAATTTCTCTTGCCAAAATACTATAGGAAATATAGAATTCCAGGGAACCACATTGAAAAAAAAAGAAAAGAAGAAAAGAAAAAAGAAAGAATAAAAACAAAAGAAAAAAAACTACAAAAACCAATAAACAAAAACTGAATCTTCCTCTCCGAAGAGTTATCAATTACCAAAACTCTTCACTTAGTCGTGGGCATTCATCTACGGATTAACATGTGGGTAAATGCTGCGATACTGTCTGGACTGATGTTACATGGCTCCCTTTTATGCTATCACAACCTTTGTGATATATATATACCACTGCTTTGCTTTTTCCTGAAACCCTGCTTCCTTATAGTAATCCACTGTCTCAAGTTCTCACTGTCCTTCTCCATCCTCTTATGTAATAATTCCTGAGGATTGGCAGCATGAAGTGTGATGCAGCTATCCCACTCATGGCTCAGAATTCCAGTGTCTTATGTTCTCCACTTTGACCCAGCTGTGAGTCTCTTTGTTAAATAACAATGAAAGAAACAAGCTTCCCTGGAACTGAGTAATGCATTGATCTATGTTTATAAATAATAGCTCATTATGAATTGGTACAACACTATGGCCATTGAGCAGAGTCCTCTTGCTGATAATCTTGGTTACTCTTTGGATTTTGATGATAAAGTCCACTAGTGATGAAGACATTACACAGATGGAGCACAGAACACAAGAAACTAAATAGTCACCTGGAAGTCTCATCTCTGCTGACTATCTTTCATAGAGCATGAAGGTGCTGTACATATTGCAGGGGGAGAGATGCAATCAACTGTTTTACTAAGCTATAAAATCAGAGCTCCAGTTACCTTCAGCCTGACAAGATACATCCACTGAAGCAATAATTGCAGAGTACCATGGGAATAATGGACCATTTTCTGCTTGAATTTAAGCCCTGCTAACTAAGATGAAACCCATACATTGCAAAGTTTTAAAGAGAAGAACCTGTGGCTAGTCATCATAATTCTCAGTGGAGACCCAACTGCTACTATAATATGTTATCTTCTTAGTTCTATAGTCATTTTGTCTTACAGATAAGAGATCCCTAGAAATCTGTCTTAGCATTTTCATATTGCCTTAGAAATTGTCCTGAACAAAGTAAGCTCCTTGACAGTTACCCATAAAGGCATCGCACTCAGTTAGACATTTCAGATAAAATCCAACACCAGCCACACAAAATACAAAAAAAAAAAAAGCTTTGAGAAAATTATCATTCAGATAAACAATAATTTTATCATATTTTATGTAACATTGAAACATACAAACATTTTCTTTAAAAAATTGCCAGTGATTTTGAGATTCAAATAAAAGTGCGTATCTTTTACTATGCCTGCAGACTATTATATAATAAATTGAATATAAATCTAAGAAGTATCAAGAATTAAAATTTCAGAAATCTTTACAGGAATAGGTGAACATGACATTATATGGGTGGGTAAGAGGAGAAAAATCCCAAGTGTGGTTTACAGCTATTCTTTTCATAAAGCATGCGAACTTTGGATGTTATGAAAGAATGGAGAGAATCTTGGGTAGAAATAGTGAGAATCACTGAATCATAAATGGCACATAACGGTCAAAAATTTCTCAGTTTATATACTGACCATAATAAATATTTATGGGACAAACTTACTGAGGCATAGGGCCTTATAAATTTACCTTATGCAGTTTATTATAACTAATAGAGTTTTTGTCTATAAGAATAATTTTAAAGGCAACATATGAAATATAATGAAGGACACTTTTGCAGAAAATTATTTATTTAAACTTCTCACTCTAAACAATCATACTATTTTCTTACAATTTGTTTTTGATGCATTATAAATGCTACATATTTACTTCAGATTGTTAACAAGAGTTATAAATTAGAAAAAACATATCTTTTAAAAATCTCCCTAAGTATGTATTAATAATGTATGTGTTTGTGTGTGTGTCTGTGGGTGTATGTATTTGTCTATGTACTCTCTGAAGAAACTTAATACAATTTCAGTACAAAGGTAGTTTGTAATTTTCTCAGGTTTTGACTGAATGAAAATATCTTTATTTAACCTATTTTAAAAATTATAATTTCTAGTATATATGAAATTCTATGCTGATAGTTTTTATTGTTTCAGTACATAAAATACATCACATATCATTATCTTACAGCTAGGGAAATTTCTGTATAGGTCCATTACAATTCTGATCTTTGTTTCTTTTCAGTTATGACCTTTTTCATTTTTTTCTTATCTGGAAAGATATGGGATGCTTTTTCTTTGATTTTTCACACTACGGCTTTAATGTGTCCAAGTATAGTTGTTTGGGGATTCAAACTCCTTGTTTTGGTCTTAGAATAAGAGTAGTCTTTTCTTGAATCTGTACTTTTACGTCTTCCATTATTTTATAAAATACCCCATAGTCCCTATTCTAATATTCCTTCTGCCATTTTTCTTCTTTCTCCTTCTCAAGCTCCAGTGAAATATTAGCTACAGTGTAGAAATACTGCCACTGTATGTTACTTGTGGTGATGTTTGAAGGTTCTTTTGGATGGATTTTTTTCTATTTCTACTTTTTGTCTCATTTATAAATCTATCATTTCTCTTCACAACCATGCTAAACCATGTGATGAGCTGATGGAAGGGATTGTTCAAGTTGCATTATAATTTTATGTTTCTTCAGTTTTTAGTTTTCACTTGATTCTGTCCTACAGTTTCAATTTCTCGAATGAAATTCCCAAGATGTTCACATCTAATATCTATTTTTCAAGTTGCTTCAGGAGCATGTAATAATAGTTATCTCAAATTTCTCTTTGATATTTCCAAGAACAGGATATTTAAGTGTGCTTCAAATGGTTTCTTTGACATCTTCTTTAGAGGAAAATTGTTTGTTGTTACAGTTTTAGGAAGAATAGTCTTTACAAGTTATAATCTTTTTTTGTCTGGGTCAATTTTGACCTAAACAAACTATGTTGATCATTTGGGAGTTTTGATCTAGTAAAACTTTGAGTGGGGTTTTCAGATAAGGATTAATATCTTAACAGCACTACAGACTTTAAATCCTATCAGTTGCCTGTAGTCACTAGTATTTAGAATGGTATTTATGATGAATCCTACTTAGAAGCTGGAATAAAATAATCATGTGAGGTACAGGGAGGGAGGTACCTGGGAGGAAACGAGGAGGGGGAGGGAAAAAGGGGCAGGATAAGGTATGTGAAGAGACAGGAGAGAAGTACAGAGGGTCGGGAAAATTAATAGAAATACGTAGCAGTGGGAGTAGGGGTAACTGGGTGTAGCCACTAGAAAGTCCCCATGGTCGCTAGAGGTTCCCAGGACCCAGCTGGGATGACATTAGGCGAAATACTCAACAAAGAGAACCTGTAGAGACCACCTCTAATAGATAGGCATGGCTGCCAATTGAGGGATGGGGTCACCCACCCATCTCCAAAATTCTAACCCAAAATTGTTCCTGTCTGAACATGCAGGGACAAAAAAATGGAGCAGAGACTGAAGAAAAAAACATCCAGAGACTGAAGAAAAAACCATCCAGAGACTGCCCAACCCATGCCATCTGCAGACACAAAACCCCAATACTATTGCTAAGAAGAAGAGCTCTTGCTGACAGAAGCCTAATGTAGCTGTTCCCTGAGAAGCTCTGCCACAGCCTGATCAATACAGATTCAGATTCTCACAGCTAACTATAGGACTGAGCTGGAGGATCCCAATAAATCAGATAGGGAAGGACTGAAGGAGCTGAAGGGGATTGCAGCCCCACAGGAAAACAGTATCAGCCAACCAGACCCTACAGAGCTCCCAGGGAATAAAACCACCAACCAAAGTTTATACATGGAGGAATCCATGGCTCCAGCTACATATGTAGCAGAGGATGGCCTTTGCTGGCATCAATGGGAGAGGGGGCCCATGGGATGGTAGAGGCATGATGCCCTAGTGGGTGAGTAGGTGGAGGAGCACCCGTACAGAGACAAAGGGGAGGGAGGATGGGATGAGGAGTTTGCAGAGGCAAAACTGGAAAAGGGGACAACATTGATATGTAAATAAATAAAATAACCAATTTAAAACCAAGACAAAACAAAACACAGAGATCTTCTACTTTCGTTTCTAGTTTTCAGATTTTCCTTTGACAATCTTCCTTTCTGTCAGGTATAGGCTCTTATCCCATCCTTCTCAGTGATAGATATGTGAAATGAGGAAGGCCTTCTTTGCGTTCAAATGTTTGACGTTTTCCTGATCATAACACTTAAAGCTGTATCCACACCCACGCTGAAGCAGTGACTTAGATATTAGAGGGATTTGGCTGCTTACACAGAAGACCCTGGGTTCCGGACCCAGATGGCAGCTCCAGATTCGGTGTTCCAGCATAGTCCTTTGTTTTCCACATACACCAGGAACCTTGACAGTGGGATACCATACCTAAGGGCAAAACCACTCATAAACATAAAACAAATAAACTTTTAAATACATTGTACTCATTCGCTATTTTTTCTTTCCTCTATTTCTTTAAGTATTAGTTTTCTCTATTTCATCTATTGTTGTGAAATATCTATAGCATTTTATTTTGTTATAAATTTTCTCTTTTCTCACATTATTATTTATAAATATAGCTTTTGTCAGTAAATTCTCTGATTGAATATGGTTTTTGTTATCGAATCAAGTACAGAATCTGTGGGAATTTTAAACACCATATCTGTCTGGCAGTAATGAAATTTAATTTTTATTCATGACAATATCTATATAGACTGAAAAAGCACAGGAAAAAGAAGTCTTATTTTTATTATTTTAATGAGTGCTTGATTCTTTTCATCACTCTGTAATTATCCTAAGAGGAAAAAGTCTAGCAATTAAGACTTAACTTTCTTCCTCTTTTGCTATTGAAAATAGATTCTTCTCTCATATCACACCTCCTGACAACTGTTTCCTCTTCCTCAATTCTTTGCAGATCCCGAGTATCTCTTCTTTTCTGCAAATCTACTTCACCCTCTATTTCCTTTTCATAAAAGAGCTGGTCTCGGAAATTGGACATAGTACTACCAGAGGACCCGGCTATACCACTCCTGGGCATATACCCAAAAAAT
>NW_022196896.1:55495205-55505809 GCF_008632895.1 Mastomys coucha | reverse complement strand
AAAAAAAAAAAAGGAAAAGCTCTCAAATAGATTGGACAAGACAAGACAATGTGAGGAATACTGTCCCAAGAGCTGTTAGATGAGTCAGAAATACAGGGGCTTGCACTGTTAGGAGTCTCACAAAAACACCAGGCTATAACATATAACCAAGCAGAGTGTCTGCATGCTTACCACTGCAGTCTCTGTGAGCCCATATGAACCCTGCTAAGTTGATTCAGTGGACCATGTTCTCCTGGTGTCCTCCAACTACTACTTCCTGCTCTTCCACAGGGTTCCTTTATTGAGAATTCTGTTTAGATTTGCACACTATTTATTATATAGATTTTAGTTCTTAATATATTTTGGTGGATTTTTTTCTTTGATAAATATGTAGTGTGCTTCCACAAATCTTTTGATTAATTTTGTTTGGAACTCTATTTTATAAGGTATTAAAATGGCTACGTTACCTTGCTCCTTAGGTCTATTTTCTTAGAATGTCTTTTTCCAACCCTTTACCCTAAGGTAATGTCTATATTTTTTTCTGAATGTTTAGCATTTTGATTATTATATGACTAGTTGGCTTCTTTTCTGTCCCAGTCTATTTGATGTTCTGTGTATGTCTTGTACATTTATAGGTGTGTCTTTCTTTAGGATATTTTTTTTGAAAATACTTTATGGGCCTTTGATCTGCTGTTCTTCTCCTTTATCTAATCCTTTTGTTTATATGTTTGGACTTTTCACACTATACCAGATTTCTTGGGTATTTTGTGCTCAAATATTTGAGCTTGAACATCTTCTTCAACCTTTGTTTCCACTTCTTCTATTGTATCCCCAAGCCTGAGATTATCTCTTCACCTCTTATATCTTATTGGTGAAGTCTGCCTCCGTAAAATTACATTCCTAAATTTTTCATTTACAGAATTCCTTCAGTCTGTGTTGTCTTTATTGCTTCTATTTCCATGTTCAGGTATCAAAACGTTTTACTTATTGCCTTCAACTGTTTGTGTTTTCCTGGCTTTCTCTGAGAGATTTCTTTATTTCTTCTAATTGCTTTCTTTTTTTTGGGGGGGGGGATATGTTCCTGGATTTCTTTCAGCAACTTACTCATTTTCCTCTTTAAGGGTCTCTATTCTTTTCATACAGTTGGTTCTGAGGTCTTATTATTATTCAGATATTTTGTGATTTTTAAGGTCTGCTGTGGTAGGATAGCTGGGCTCTGGTGAAGGCACGGTGCCCTGGCTATTCTTGACTGTGCTCTTACATTGGCATCTATGTTTCTGTGTTTGGGGTAATTATAATTCTAGATGCGGATTTATTGAAAATTTTTATTGTAGTTTTGTTCTGTAGTTTCTGTTTCCTTTCTGGACTTTCAAAAAGTGTTTTATCTATATGCTGCCCATTTTACTGGCTTTCTTGGTTAGTGCGTTCACTGGGGATGCTTTGTATTGTTGGAGGCTGTGGAAAGGGGAGGCCACAGGGAGGTGTTCTGCTACAGTGATAGAGGTGGTAGCAAGAATTAGGTTGGGGTACAGAGAAAGTGAACAATATCCCTGGGCCCCTTACCTGGTCTTTAGGGAGGTGTGCTTTATGGGTAAGCAAGGGGTGTTTGCCTTAGCTGGGGGCTGGGATATAGCAACAAGTCCGAGAAGGAAGGCTAGGGAGCGTGGTCTGTGTGATTCACAGGTATGGGCAGGAAGGAGAGGAAGCTGAAGCGTGTTGTTTTGTTACAGAGCTAGGGATAGCCCTGAGAATTGAGGCTGGGGTAAAAGAGAGTTGGAAAGATCTGCAGGCAGCCTAACTGATTCTTCTGGCCATGTCTTAACTTTCAAATAACCATAAGAAACTAGCCATTTGACTAACTCATGAGTCCTTTGGAAAATCCTTTTTCAGAGATGGATTTTTTGATAATCTTTTTTTCTGAAATATTTTACTTTTTAAAAAGTCTAAGTACCAAGTAACTTTATTTAAAAAAAACATTGCTTTTAATGATAGTTCTTAAATGCTTTAACCTCTCTTGTAGCCCACCACCCACCAGAGGTAATGGAAAAGAAAGGATATGGGAGGAAGTTAACCTGTTTAAAAGGGTTCTTTGGAGCAACTCTCATCTGTATTGTCTGGAAATCAGCATTTCAGCTCACAGGTTAGCATGCAGGAGCAGCTAAGTCCACTCACAAACACCTCACAGATACACCAGAAACCCAGTTCAGTTGAGTCAGGATAGCAACAGAGGTAACATGACCTAGCAGAGACAGCCAGGTCTCAGCTTTGACTAGAGTCAGCAGTAGGCACGAACAGGAATGCCAGAAGTTCTTGGCTGTGCCTCTCTCAGAGAACGAAAGATCAGCCAAGACTTCAGACTCACAAACACTGCATACCCACCTGTACCAGCAAGCCAAGTGCTGTCCCTGTCACTCTGTGGAGCCCCATTTCTACCCTCTAAGCCTTGTCTCAGCACAGGGCTTGCCTTGGCATTTGCATCCTATCAGCCCAAGTCTGCAGGAGTGGCGAGAAACTGCAACACATCACCTGAAGTTTTTTGATGCGTTTCTCTCTATTGTGTCCCGACAAATTGAGCTCAACTATGCAATGTAAGGTGAGCCGACGTTGTTAGCAAAGTGTCCTTTCTCACACGTTCTCTCATATGCCTGGGTTAACAGAACATCCTCTCTCCTGTGTCTGTATCCCAGAAACGTTCCTTCATGAGTCTGCCTTACTTAGCTTTTCACACCTGTGTTCATTTTAATGAAATGTTCTTCACATGTTTGCCCCAGCCAAACACCTTCCAACAAACTTTCCAAAGAACCCTTAAGTTTTCGCCTTAGAACCCCCTGAAGACAGAGGTTGGAGTTATTCCCCATGATTTTAGAGTAACAAGTAGTTGTGACCTACTTGAGGTGGGTGCTAAGAACTGAACTTGGTTTCTGTGCAAGAGCAAGTATGCTTCTTTAACTACCGAGCATTCTCTCTCACACCTTGCGGAATGGCGATATAATAGTCATGAATCACTATTTTAAATACATAAATATCTATGAACATATACCATAAACCTATATTAAAGGGCTTTTTTGTTTTTGCTTCTGAGAAAGGGTCTTGCCATACACTCAAGCTGACCTCAAATTTAAAATTTTAGTACCTTGGCTATTATAGAACTGGGATAACAGTCATGCACCACATTTGTAGAATAATCGTTTTTTAAAAGTAAAATTTATTTTCTTCCCCAGGATGTAGTTACATAACATAGGGAAGCTAAAGACAAATATTCAAGGCTTCTAGTTAGAGTATAAAGAAGAGACTGAAGGCACAGGATGAAATACTCCCCACCCAAAGATACATGCCTCTCCTGGCACATTGCTGAATTCATGTAAGGTATATATGAGGACCATGCCTGCTAGAAGTGATAGGGTTGGGGATGAACTTGATGAAATGACCTGGAAAAAGATCTATGTCATAATTTATGGACTCATGGTCTTGAAGTAACAACTGAGGAAAAACTTCAGAAGTAGAAAGTATTTGGAAGAATATCAAGATTCTATAGCCTCTGAAAATGGCTTTATATGTAATATCATCAAGATAACAAAGAGTCAAGGGGGGACTCTACAGCTGATAATTATCTTGTGGCATAAAGAAAGTGGGGGCAAAAGTAGCTGATTAGTGGCAAGTGTATCACATCAAATCTAGAAAAATAAAAACCTGCAGAGGTCAACTTTATATCACAATGGAGACATGGTTTATAAAGTACAAATCCCAGAATTCCTTTCTATTCACTTCCTATGATGTTTTGGCTAGCCTGAAATTCAGTCTGTAGCTCAGGCTAGCCTGAAGCTTATGACAACCCTCTTATTTTCATCCATCTGTGTACTTGAATTATAGGTATGAAACCATATTATCTATCAACAATCTTTATGAATGTCCTGAGGTTCAATGTTCAGCTGTTGAGAAAGCCACTAAATAATCTGGGCTTTAGAAATTAACAAACAAAACATCCAGTCTGCTCACTAGAATCCCACTCTCAAAATATGACAGCCTTAATTATAAGGTAATTTGATTAAAGTCTAGTAAATTCTTAAAGTACTGCTTCTGGTTAAATCTGATATATGTTAATACCATAGGGATAATCCTATTAGTATATTTCATATTAAGAATATATATTTTATTTTGTATTTAATTCCAAAATGACATTTCAAGTATTATAATAAAAAGTGAATAAACAGAAGATATAGCATAAAATACTCTTTAATGTATATGCACCTGGTTTTCTATCTTTAGAGTGTGTTACATTTATATGCACCTAGAAATCAGAAATTCATTGCTTTTTCTATTTCACAGTAAATTTATAGGTATGATTTCTTTCTCCTATGGTTTTCAGAAAAACATTAACTTCTTACAGACTGTTACTCAGTAATATCACAAAGCCAAATTAAATTTCAGTTAAATTTCCAGGGGAAATTTCCTCCCTTGTTTGTCTGACTATGAAAATGGAAAAGTATATATATATATATATATATATATATATATTAGTACATATATATTAATATATATATGTATATGTATACATATACATATATATACATATATATTATAACCTAATACCATGAAGATCAAGAGTAATGAAAATTTGTCAGACAATGCAGGAAATGACAAATGTTGGTTTTCAAATGTTTGGTTCTCATTAGCTTTATATAAATTACTTGAGACAGTGGCAACACCTGGCATGTTTACCACTGTCATTTGAGTACTTCCATGTGTCCTCATTCTGATGAATTTTATGTACTTTAGGGAGGGCAATAGAGGCTTCATTTATTCAGTAAGTTTTCCAATGCTAAAAGCTGTGTTTTCAGTGCTAGAGGCATTGTTTAGTAGTTCAGACCCTTTACTGCTCTTGTGGAGCATTGGAGTTGTCTTTGAAGCACCCATGTGGTGAGTCTCATAATCACACACAATTCCAGCTCCAAGGGACGTGACATCTCCCTCTTTCCACAGTAGGCACAGACATTGCAAACAGAGAAACATGTACATAATTAAGAATAGAAAATGAATCTTTAAAGACTTTGTTTTTATCATCCTTTTAATACATAAACATTTTATAACTGCATCTGAAAGTTGGAAGGAAAATAGTAAAATTTCTTTCTCTTAAAAAATCTAAGTGCTGGTCCTGCTCAAAACATAAGCAGAGTGGTAGAGCAGGCCCTGAGGGTATGAGAGCTGAAAAGCTGGCCTGCCTCTCACCAGGAGCAGCACTCCACAGCACAAGGCTCCACTCTTTGCCTGGACAACACAGTAAAGCTGGTCCTATTGGAATAGGTTCAGGAAAATTGGTCCCACCCCTTCTCTCGGTGGTACAGGAGAGCTGGCCCTGCTCCATGCAAGCTGCAGCATTTAGGAAAGGGAACTTACACCTTGCATGAGCAGCAAGGTTGAGCTGGACCTGGTAGAGTGGGCATGAAAGAGCTGGCCTGCTATTGTATTCCAGCCAGAGGGATTAAAGGTGTGTGCTAAGGCCGGCCACACCCAAAGTTGGATAAGTAATGCATGACCAGTTCTCAGGCTAGGCCAAAGGAAAATGTATAGGGTTGGGGGTTTTGCTTCTATATACATTTTGCTGGTTGTGCCAGTAATGTGCTCAAAAACAGCCAGTCTCAAGAAAGATTATTTCCATCTTAATCCAGTTCCTGTCTGAAGCCGCATAAAAGTCCATCAGGCTCAGCTATGTACAATGAGTACTTTCTCTTTTCCTTAATCTACATTTAGCATGAAAGCTACTATAAGTGAGTGGACTTCTGGGCCATTCATATCCTTATTTCTTCATGCCCTAGACCACAGTGTTTTGTATATTCAGCAATTGAAATATACACCTTCTTGTATATGAAAACCAAGGCCAGAATTTATAACTTTTGTCATTTATGTGGATTAAGGTGTAGAAATACCCAACACCTGATAATGCAATTTTGATTCAACAATCTATGATTTCCAGGTTTGTCTTTCCAATACATTCAGGTACCTTTGTTAAAACTCCTTAACTGTTATTTATTGTTCCTGCACATGCTTCTCCATAGCTACAAAACACTTGATGCTTTATAATTATTCAATAAAACCTTTGTACAGATGGTGTGCTAGATCTCAGAAGGCCTATCATTATCTATTCAAATAAGTGCCAGTTGGTTCAAACAGCTTTTGGAATGCAAAAGGTCTCATTTCCTCTATAAATTGTTTCATCAAACGAATCATGTTGGGTACATTGACAATCTATGGAAGAGATGTCCTCTTTTCTCCTTAACAATCCAGCTATTTTCCATGAAACATCTTACTCCCTCATTGTGTGTGTTGATACCACTGTATGGCTAACCCACATATTCCCATCACTGATGCTCTCAGTGTGGTTGGCTTGGACTGCTTTGCCTGGCTGGGGTCTATTGGGAAGCAGAGAAATTGAAGCTCATCTTCGATGCTGTAAGAACTAGTAGTATGTCTCTAGATATTCCATGGTCCATATCTGGCTGCCAGAAGGTTTCCTGGTTATGCATATAATTTTCATACCAATGTTTCTTACAAGAGTGAAATAAACACAATTTACATGTATGTGGAATGGGGTTGTCCAGCTCTTAAAATGTAAGTTTTTCTATCTACATTGTTTTTTTAAGATATATGTCTCAGATGAACAGTTCCATAGGTTTTAAAGTCTAAGAGAAATTCATTTGCACAATATGTAACATTTTGTTAACTTAACTTTTTCCATAAAATATCCTACTGAAAACCAATACTTCTGCATTTGGCTTTTAATATCCTGTTCTCATGTTAGACAGCCTTGGTCTCAAGCATGATTTGGTGGCCTTATTATTTAATAATTCCATTTTCATTATATTTGTCTAATTCCAGCCACTCCACACGCAACATCGATATGAACCAAACTGGGCAAGGATACTTCGATTGCTTACTTAAAAGCTTTTAGTGATTTACAAAGTTCAGATGTTAAATATTTCCTAATTATCATAGTTTCTGGTGACTGGGCTTCTTTAAGGGCCTTGTCACCACACTGATCCATCCATTTTCATCTCTCTCAAGTAAAGAATGTTCCTGAAAGCTACCTTTCATCACTCAAGTATTTTTCCTCTTAGTCTTTGTCTATTTTTCCCATCCCTTCAGAGTTTTTGTATCTCAAAATGTACTTATTAGAAAAGTCCTAACTTTTAGTTGCATCCTTCATTTCTGTGAACTATAAGAAATAGTAAAGCGGCCAGGCGGTGGTGGCACACGCCTTTAATCCCAGCACTTGGGAGGCAGAGGCAGATGGATTTCTGAGTTCGAGGCCAGCCTGGTCTACAGAGTGAGCTCCAGGACAGCCAGGGCTATACAGAGAAACCCTGTCTCAAAAAAACCAAAAAAATAAAAATAAATGAAAGAAAATAATAAAAAAATAAAAAAATAAAAGAATCTTAAAAAAAAAAAAAAGAAATGGTAAGGCAATACCTTATCCCACTCTCCATTCTTTTTCAATTTTTTTGCTAAGTGATACTCTTGCTAAGGAGGTAGCATTTGCATGTCCTTTACCAATTATAATTAGTCCCTAATGCAAGTTTTTTTCTGGAAAGCCAACTGAGTCTTAAGTGTATGTCTTATTTCCCAGAACAAAGCCCATACTTGCTGCCTCATGTTGCTTGTGTGCCATACCCTATGAGCTATGACCAAATAGTCTAATATATTCTCTTGGCCTATTTTGATTCTAGAGAGCATTTACATACCTTTGGAGTGGACCAAATTTATTAACAAGGCATGACAGTTCATACCAGGTACTAAAGAGGGCTTATCTCAGATTATTCCAATAGCTACATTCAGATGGCTTGGTCTTGTTTGCATGTTATGTTATCCATAATTGAGAGCATGAAACCACCTTTATAGCAAGGATTCACACAACTCCATATGACATGGAGTTAGCTATATCAGGATTACCCATTATCAGACTTACATGTCTCAGTGTTCATTCAAGGGACATGTACCATATCTTAACTCATTTTAATTTATGCCCTTGTTTAGGCAAAAGCATGTGGCCTTTTATTACCCAAGGAGAGGCAACTGCTGTTTTATTAAATATAGATCATATGCCGATTAAATTGTTTCCTAAATATTTGTGTTTATAGTCATCTGTACAACTTCTGTTTATAGTACGTATTTTAAATGAGACATCAGAGTGGATTGCAAAATACAGGGCAGACACATATTTGATAAGTATTGTGAGAATACAATGTCCAAAATGTAGATGGACATGTTTTTGCCTTTCCACTAATTTAGAATTTGTTAAGATAATAATAGTAATAATAATAATAATAATAATAATAATAATGACAATAAATAATAATAGCACAACATATAATGAATTCAATAGTGCTGATTTGCCAGATAATTCCATTTACCTCAATATACCCAAAACATGGAGAACAGTTATTTTATTGTAATTTTAATTTCTAATACTCAAAGCATATATTACATCATGTATTAATCTTATCTTTCTTATATCTTTCTTATACCTATCTATCATCTATCTTACATTTACATACATATATAGGATTTTGTCTTATTATTTCCATTGGTGTTAAGAGATAATATTACCAAGACAACTTTTCTAAAAGACAACATTTAACTGAGGCTGGTTTAGAGGTTCTGAGGTTCAGTCCAGTATCATCATGACAGAAACCACAGCAGCATCCAGGGTAGGCATGATGCTGGAAGAACTGAGAGTTCTACATTTTGTTTTACTCGCAGCCAGGTGATACTGGCAGCCAGGAGTCTCTTCCACATTGGGTGGAGCTTCAAGGCCCACCTCCTCAGTAATCTACTTCCTCCAACATGGTTACACCTACTTCAAAGGCCATTCCTAAGAATGCCATTTTCCATGGTCCAACCATATTCACACCATCATAGATATAGAATGGATTAATGGCTTGAAAAGCTAAAGCATATTTAAGAGGTTTCAGATAGTCTGTGAAGAAACTGAGATAAATAAAAATAGTGTCTGTATTAATAAGACTACCAAATCCATTTCCAGAAGAATGAGGAAAGAAAGACTATTAATTACTGGTCACAGAATCAGGCTTCCAGGTTTTAAATTAATTGTAGCATTGAGTGTAGCTTCATATAGGCAAAAGTACAGGACTGGCTGGAGATGAATTAGTGATTATACAGAGAGGTGGCATGTCCAGATAAGGGATGGGGGATGTTGCAAGGTATAACTTGGTCTTCAACAACAGCCACATTAAGCTAAACTAATTCCATTGAGACAGTAGGGAGCCCTCTGCTTGTGTGTTCTTGATACCCTCGTGTATGGTCAGACAATAGGGTGATGGGAGCCATCTCACAGTATATAAGGTATTTACCCTCTTATCAGAACACTCAACAAGTTACATATTTTGTTAATTTGAATCCACAGCATTTTCTAGGTTTAAGTTGAAAATATGATTTTAATGCACTGTACATCTGTACCTCAAAAGTCCCAATCCATTGCAATGTATTAATTGAGTGATACTCTTTTTATTAACAGGGGTAAGTCATCTTTCTTTTTTTTTTAACATGAGCTGTATCAGACAGAAGGTGCTGTTCATGTGTATAACCAAGTGAAGAATCATATCCCATCTTGGAAAAGAAGAGAAAGCCACTAGGACAGGGAATAGTCCATAAAATTTCTGTTTATACACTACTTGGAAATTTAACATAGAGCACAGCATGAAATCAACAAACAGTAACCCTATATGTGGGGGGAATGTAGGAAATTAGTATGTCTTTATAAGAAAAATGGTAGTGGTCAAGTTTGTGAGATTTCCAGAGGAATTGGACTCTACATGAGATCATATGTATTTTTATCATAAGCCTGGCTTATTGTTATGTTAATATGTGTTTCCTTTTGTTGAAACTAGATTCTTTTCTCATACATTATATCTTAAACATATTTCCCTTTCTACTCTCTGCTCTTTCATGATTTTCCCCACCTCCCTTTCCCCTTCCCTTGCCAATTCACTCTCTTTCTTTCTCTAATTAGAAATGAATAAGAGTTTTACACAAACAACCAAACATGACAAAATAAAATAAGACAAAACCCAGATTATGATAACAAGGTGGAACACAGAACACAACAGAAGAGAAAGCAGCACAAGAGCCTGCCCAAGAGTCAGAGACCCATCCGTCCCTCCTTAGTTCCTACCTGAATTCCAACTTATTTTTTTCATTTACAGAATATGCTCCATTTGTGTTTTGTTTATTGATTCTATTTCAAGTTTCAGATTTGTTCAATTTCTTGAACAGATTTATTCCCTTTTTTCAACTTATTTTTGTGTTTTTAAATTTTCTCTTTAAAGATTTCTGTCCTGCGAACAACGATATGAACTAACTAGTACTCTCAGAGCTCCCAGGGACTCAGCCACCAACCAAGGAGTACACATGGTGGGAGCAATGGCTCTGGCTACATGTGTATAGTAGAAGATTGTAAAGTCGGTCATCAATGGGAGAGGCCCTTGGCCCTGTGAAGGTCCTGTGTCCCAGTGTAGGGGAATGCCAAGGCCAGTAAGTGGGAGAGGGTAGAGTGTCAAGCAGGGGGAGGGGGAAAGCAACAGGGGTTTGTTCTTGGGTTTTTTTTTTTTTTT
>NW_022196896.1:55493513-55495108 GCF_008632895.1 Mastomys coucha | reverse complement strand
GAAACTGGGAAAGGGGAATCATATGACGTGTAAATAAAGAAAATATCTAAAAAAATCTCTGTCCTGTTCATATAGTTTGTTTTAAGTTTTTTCTTTTTCATTTTCCTTGTGCTTTAGCTATATTAGACAATTCTAAGCTTTCTGTGATAAGATCCCTGGGCTTTAGTGGAGGAATATTAGCCTTGCTCTTATTGTTTTTATTTTTTCCCTGGTGAATGTGAGTTTGTGATGATTAGCCTTCGAGCTGCTGATTTCTGGTCTTGATTTTGTTGCCTGAGTAATTTGTTCCTCTGTTTCTGTTTAATTCCTGGGTTTTTGGAGAGTTTGATGGCTGTGTGTTGTCTGTTTTTCTGGCCTCCTCAGATAATGTGTGCATAGGTTTTGAATAGGTGAAAGTGAGATTGGAGGAGAAGGTCTCTGAGGTACTTTGGTGAGGGATGTTGTCAGAGAGGAATGAGAAATCACAACATATTGTCTGCTACAATACAATACAAGGTTGGTATGAAACTGAAGGCGTTCAATCTCAGGAGCAAGAGAGCTGTTATTTGTTCTGGGAGAAGTGGCCTTTGGGTTAGTAGAGGGTATCTTCTAGGATCGGGGTCTGTGACAAAGCAATGAGTGGAAGGAACAAGGTTAGAAGGATAAAGATCTGAGGGATCTGTGAGAGATAGGTATGGAGAGAGACTGCCAAGTATGTTCTTCTGTCGAACTGGAGAGTAGATTGGGGTTTGAAAGTCCAGGAAAAAGATAAAAGAAAGTATCCATGAAGTCTAGCAAGTTTTCAAGAAGTCATAGCCTGCCAGTTAGTAGGGAGTATCTGTTGGAATTGGGTACTGAAAAAAAAAAAAGATTGAATGGGAGAAGGGAAGTTAGAAAAGGAAGATTTGTGGAATCTGCCAGAGATGAAAGCAGGGTATGTGATGCATCAGGGAAGGCTGGCATGAATGTTCTTCATCTGAGATGGGAAAGATGTTGGAAGATTGCATATGGGGGAATACACAGAGAGGAGAATGTCTGCAAGCAGTTTACTTTGTTTTGGAGTATGGCTTATAGGCTAGCAGGAGGAAGGTTTTAGGGTTGGGGACTGAGCAAAAACAAGTAGTGAGGGAGGTTAAATGGGGTAGATCTATGTTGGGGGGGTTAAGTGGTAGGGGCAGGGATTACCGCCAAGGGTTTTACACTACTGGGAATGAATTTAGGGATTTAATCTGGGCAAACAAATACAAGAAAAGGGCAGCCTACCTCATTTTCTTATTATACCATTTTTATTTTTATTTTTTGTCTATATAACATATATATTTAAGTTGTATATATGTACATATATTTATATAATCCACCTCTATATCATATATCACAAACACACACATATGTATATCCTTTTGGATCTGTTTCTTTGAAGAACCCAGACAAGTGACACTAACTACGTATTGTCTATCATTTTAGTATTTAAGCACTAAATCATACTAACTTTCAAAAATTTATATTAAGGAATTGATAATTCAAGATGCATTTTAAGTACTTTTTTGTAAAAAGTATTCTGGCTAAAGTTATGTTTTAGAACATGGCTTATTTTCTTTTTTTCTTTTTTTTTTTTT